>NW_021703774.1:144414577-144421267 GCF_005190385.1 Monodon monoceros
CCCTTGCAGTTTCCCAAGTTAGGTTAGTGATGTGAAATTCTCCTGCCCTTGGCCCTACCTCCTTCCCTGTCCGCAGCCATGCAGAAGGCAGTTTGCTGGTTGTCTTCCCCAATTCTTCTCCAAGTAGGTTATGTTTACTCCCCAGATCCCTGACCCAGAGGTGGGGGTGACTACACTCCCAGACTCTGAGTGTCCACCTTCCCCTGCTGTTTGTAGTCTCTTGTGCTGTGCCTACAGTGGCACCTGGGCGGGGGAGGACACTGCCCTTGTCTAGGTTTTTCTAAATGTCTTACTCAAGTTCCAACCTTCAGCTTGTGAATCAACTGTCTCTTTTTTGACTTGTAAGCAAGTATTAAGCTTTGGGGTTGTGGAGAAGCCTGTGATGTGAAACAACTTCTTTTCTTCCCTCCGCGCACATTGTTGTAAATAACTTTTAACAGCCAAACCCCAGATTTGCACTTTTCTTTTCCCTAAAAACCATTTTCTTCCCCCTGGTGTTACTGTAACATTTGGAAAAGGAATAAATGTCGTCCCTTAATAAAAACAAAACAAAATAAAACAGACTTTCTGGTTGGACTCGGCGACTATATTCCTATCTGGTTTCTGCTCCGCCCCCTGGTGGTGGCTCTAGACCGAGCAGGAAAACTAATAAAGGCAGGCATTTGCCGAAGGGCGAGGTTGGTGACTCAGCTTCATTTACATACCCAGAATGCATTGCATTCGGGATCTTGCCTACTTTCAAAAGGCTCTAGCCTTCTATTTCTTTTGACTCCCGCCCCCATTCGAAATCAGGATATTTTCACATAATTGTGTGAAATAATTGCAGAACTCGCTCGTTGTTTGCGGGTAAATAGTTACCGTTGGTGCATTGGGCCTTCCAGTTAGCCGGGCACTGTGTGAGAGGCTCTGACGCCATACTCTGGTTTCTCTTCAGAACGCATAAATCTTTCGCCTTTTACTAAAGATTTCCGTGGAGAGAAACAATTCCGAGTTTCTACCCAATTTTTTGAGGCCTTGTTTTCACAAGGCTAATAAATTTGTGTAAAAGGCAGAAAGTTTTGTATTGCTCTGTGTCTGTGCTGGTAGCGTTATACGCTGCGAAGCGTGGTAACGCTGTTTTGGCTTAGTTGTAGGCTGTTTTTGTGATGGTTTGTTAGCGTGACGTACGTGTGATTTCGGAACCCTGGCAAGCGCCTGGAATTAACCTGCTTGGCGGAGCGGTATAACACAGTGGCGAGCTGTTCTTGCGGATTTTGACCGTTGCTCGTAAACAACTGCAGTCCTCGGTGAGAGCAAGGTGTTGTGTCCTGTTTTTCTGAGGTTGTCTTCAGGAGGCGGGCTTCGTGTGGACGGTGCAACTGGTGCTCGCGGAGTGCGTATGGTGTTCTGAGGAGGAGGTATCGTTCCTGGTTTGAGGAAGGCAGCGCCGGGGAAGAAAGAGAAAAAGGCGCGAGAGAAGTGACACCCCCCCCCACTTTCTTCGCGCGAGCGGCCCCACAAGTTATAAGGAATTCAAATACTCACAGAGCTTAAAAACGCACTTTGTTCCTCGCGCTTCGGGTTCATCTTCGCACGTTGGAGACCACCAGGCATAATACAGTTGAACTGCTTCTCGTGCACGGCACGCGGCCTGGCGCAGAGCAGTCAGTCGTCCAGCAGACGGTTGCTCGCTGTAGATTATCCGCTTAACCAGGCTTTGGTTCGGTCGTGAATTCAAGTTCAGGCTTGGGCACATGTGTTTGCAAAGGATTGTTCAAGGCAGTACGTGAGCACCTCCGGGGAGGCCCACCTCTCTGGGATTGTGGTTCTAACTGCTGCACTTGTGTAACTTGCCTTTTGTAAAAGCTTCAAAAAAATTGAAGTATAGTTGGTCGATTTTTGTATGATAAATATTCAAATATACACTTTCTGATGAGGTAGTTTAGCCTTAAAACTAGAACTGTTAAAAATAAGAAATTCGAGGAATTCCCTGGCAATCCCTGGACCAGTGGTTAGGGCTCCACGCTTCCACGGCAGGGGGCGCGGGTTCCATCCTGGTTGGGGAACTGAAACCCAGCAGGCCACTCGGCGCGGCGAGGAAAAAAAGAAAAAAAACAACAAAGAAAAAAGAAAAAAAAAACAATAAAGGAAAGGCAATGCTCAAGATCATCTGTAGTTTTCCAGTTTCTAATGTGGATGAAGACCTTAAGTAATTGCTCTAAATTTTAATTTTAGAAGTAAGCTTAGGGCTTCCCTGGTGGTACAGGGGTTAAGAATCCGCCTCTCACTGCAGGGGACACGAGTTCGAGCATTGGTCCCGGAAGATCCCCCATGCCGCGGAGCAACTAAGCCCGGGCAGCACAACTACTGAGCCCGAGTGCCACAAGCACTGAAGCCCGGGCACCTGGAGCCCGTGCTCGGCAACAAGAGAAGCCACCGCAGTGAGAAGCCTGCGAACCGCAACGAAGACCCAACACAGCCCCAAATGAATACAATACATAAGTTAAACAGACAAGAAAAAGCGTATACTGCATGACAATCAAATGCAATACACAGACCTTAACTGGATCCTGAACAAAACCCAATAACACACCAAGGAAAGGAAGGCAGGAAGAAAGCAGAAGGTACACTTTTGGTGCCTTTGTGGAAATTTTAGTATGTACTCTATTTCACGCGACACTATTCAATTAATAATTGTATTTGTTTTCTTGTTGCTGTAACAAATTATCACACGCTTAGTGACTTAAAACAACTTCTGGACGGCAGGAGTCTAGAATTAAGGTGTTGACAGGGCTGCATTCTTTCTAGAGGCTTCAAGGGAGAATCTGTTCCCTTGCCTTTAAGAAAGCTGGCTTCATTCCTTGGCCTGTGACCCCTTCCTTGCAGTCCAAATCTCTTGCTTCTGTCGTGTCATCTCCTAACTCTGGATCCTCCTGCCGTATAAAGAGCCTCGTAATTACCTGGGGCCCACCTAGATAATCCAGGAGAATCTCCCCATCTCAAGATCCTTAATCACACCTGCACAATCCGTTTTACCATGTGAAGTAACATATCTACAGGTTCCTGGGATTAGGATGTGTATGTATTTGGAGGCTACGACTCACACTACCACAATACTGATATAGTAATTATGTAGGAGAACGGCCTTATTCTTAGTAGACACGTAATGTGAAATATTTAGTAGTGAAATGTCATGATATATGAAACTTTCAGAAAGCCCAGTAAACACAGAGAGAGAAAGAAAATGTGTCATAGGTACTCATTCTTTCAACTTGTTGTAGTTTTGAACTTTTGGAAATAACAAGTTGGGGGAGAATAAATGTATAGTAATAAATTTTATGTAACATATATTTGTTTTGGATATTTGTATTATACTTAAGTTTTCCTTTTTATTTATTTATTTTGAAAAATATTTATTTATTTGGCTGGTCTGAACTGCGGCACGCATGATCTTTAGCTACGGCGTGAGAACCCTTAGTTGCAGCATGTGGGATCTAGGTCCCTGACCAGGGATCGAACCTGGGCCCTCTGCATTGGAAGCGTGGAGTCTTAGCCCCTGGACCACCAGGGAAGTCCCTGAAGATTTCATTTTTTAAAGTTCCATTGTTATTAAAGAGTTATCGTCTTAGACCAGTGGTTTCCAGAGTTTTGGATTTTCCAATTATTAAAATTTCCAAAAAATTTCTGGGGTACTAATTTTTAAAATCATGATTCTACAGAAAGGCCATTCCAAGACTAAAAACAGTAAGAGTGACTTCACAGCAAAGGACAGGACACGTCTTTAAAACAGGAAATTCATTTAGCTTTATGGAAAACATACCGATATTTCCTTAACTTTTCTCTCCTCCCTCCGCCCAAATAGAGGAAAGCTGAGGCTCAAAATCCTAGTTTGGGGTAAGTTAGGCTGCCTCTGACCAACAAGATCAGGGCCGGTGATGCCCTCTTGTGGCACCCTGGAGAATTACTGCCGTCTGACTTCATGTCCTCTGACTTCACGTCCTCTGATTTTGAGGGACAATGCCCTCACAGTAACTCGGTCGTTCATTCATATGTGCCAGGCATTGTTCTCAGCATTTGGGACATATCAGTAATGAAAACAAATATCCCCGCCCTGCTGGAGCTTACATTCAGGTGGGGAGAGAGACAATAAATAAATAACACATAAGTAAGTGCTATGGATAAACCAGCAGTGGTAGGGGTTGGGGGTCAGAGTATAGGGGTTGGTAGTGTGGGACGCGACTTAATAAATGGTAACCCTCCCTGAGAAGATTACTTTGTTTTTTTAAAAAATTATTTATTTGGTTGCACCGGGTCTTAGTTGTGGCAGGCGGGCTCCTTAGTTGTGGCTCACCAGTTCCTTAGTTGTGGCATGCACGTGGGATCTAGTTCCCTGACCAGGGATCGAACCCTGGCCCCCTGTATTGGGAGCACGGAGTCTTATCCACTGCACCACCAGGTAAGTCCTGAGAAGATACCTTTTGTGTAAAGAGTTGAAAGGAGGTCATGGAGTTAGCCATGCAGACACCTGGGGTGAGGGTTCTAGGAAGAGGACCTCTCTCAAGGGTTCAGCAGAAAAGTCTGCACAAAAGCCCTAAAGCGGGAGCTTGTTTTGTCAACTTCAAGAACCACACAGCCAATGTGTCTGGTGCCCAGTGAAGAAGAGAGAGAGAAGTAGGAGAGAGTTCAGAAGTCATGGGAGCCTAGATCACCCTGGAGGCCGTAACAGCACGGGCTTGGGCTTTACTCAGTGAAATGGAGAGCCCTGCAAGGTTCTGAGCAGAGTGACAGAATCTGAAGTTTACAAGGACCACTGTGGCTGCTGTGCTGACAAAGAGAATGGGGCAGAGAGCAGAGTCATCTAGAGGAGAGATGATGGTGGCTTGGACCCGAGTATTAGCAATGGAGGTAGTGAGACATAGTTGGATCCTGGATATATTTGGAAGGTAGAGTCAACAGACAGGATGGATCCAGAGGTTAAAGAGAGACATCAAGGAGAACACCACGATTTTGTTCTGAGTGGCAGGAGGGATGAGTTGCCATCAGTTGAGTTGGGGAAGATGGCACAGGACTGGGAGTTCAGCTTTGGACACTGATGAAACACAAATCCATATTCTAAAGCGAGTCAAGGAAAATTTGAACATAAATAATTTTCTCTGCCCTTTGGCCTCCTCTCTTCCCTCTACTGTGCATTGCGTATCTGCACCATGCATCGAACCACCTCCCCGTCGGCAGAAATACCTGGTCAACTGTAAAGAGCAACCTTCTCCTAGTATCAACAAGATAACTCCTTAGGAGATAACCTTCCTCCTTGATCTTGTAAGGGGCCCTGATGACCCATGACCCATTACTTGCTTTGTAGGTGTCGATGTGGATTGTGTCAACGTCACTGTGTACGTCATTTAACGTACAAAGCCCTGGATAACTGTGCTTTGACCTCTCACAGGCAGAACAGTTCTTGGAGCTTTCCGAGAGGCTGTTCCCGGCTGATATACGCCGCAATTTGGCTCGAATAAAATTTTCCATTGCTTTCTTAGATCGACTGATTAAATTTTTCGTCGACAACACCATGAGGTAGAAATGTTTAGCTGGAAATAGAAACGTGGGAGTCGTTGCACAGAAGTGGTATTTAAAGCAATGGAATCACCAGGATGTAAAGGTAGGGAAGAGGCTCCAGGTCAGAGTCCTGCCTCACTCCACCTTGAAGGAAGCTGGGTTGAAGAGGAGGAATCAGCAAAAGAGAATGAAAGGCAGCAACCGGAGAGGCAGGAGAAATACCAGGTGGGTGTGGTGTCCTGGAGGGGAGAGCGCAGGGGCCAGCAGGGAGCTGAGGTAAGGCCCGCTCCTCAGGCTGTGCCCTTGAATCTTCTACGACGTTGGTGGTCCTTCCCCTCAGACCAGCGTTTTTCCTTGGTGAGCAGAGGCACCCCGACCCGTCATCATAACTCTCTCTAGATCTCCCTCTGCCCTCCACACACGGACACCAGATAGATAGCAAGACCGTTTGTTTATTGAACCCTTCCCAGCCAGCTCTCCTTTTCCCCTTCTGGCGGGCAGATCCCCAGCCTCCCACCAAGGGCCAAGGAGAGTCAACCGGAGCTTGGCCCTGGCTCCTTCCTCCTGCCAGGCTTCCCTACCACACAGCCTGGGCTTCCTGGCTTGCCTTGGAGGCTCTGTTGCTCCTTTTCTCCCACAGCCTCCCTCTGGAAGTGTGTGATGTAGGCCACCTGACCCTGATTACAATGGCCAAAGTAAAAGCTCATGGTGCTGTCGGAGAGGCCACTGAGATACAGCTCTGGGGACAGGGAGAGGAGCCTGAGTGTGGGTGCCGCCGCACCTCTGCTCCAGGCCCCCTCACACCCCACTCACCTTTGGTGACATTGACTTCGTTGGCCGCCAAGATGTCCGCCTGAATGCTATCTATTTTCCTGTACAAGTCCTCGGCGTTGCCCTGAGGACAGGAGCAAGGGGAACTGGGCTGGATGCCAGGGCAGCCTGGACTTGGAGCTGGGCGTGGGCAGATGGAGGCTGCAGGCTGCGGTCAGGCTCTTAGCCTGACTGGAAGGGCAGGAAAGGGGACGGAAGGATGCCAGGTGGAGAAGCCCAAGCCAGGGCAGTCCCTCCCGCCGCCGGCCCCGAGGCCGATCTGTGTGTGGGGCGTACAGGGGGAGGGGCCGTGCGCTGGGCTGTGCACAGGGGCACTGTCGTGTCCCG
>NW_021703774.1:144421367-144423225 GCF_005190385.1 Monodon monoceros
ATGGGGGCACAGCGGCGGGACCAAGGACGCGGAACAGACGCCCCAGGAAGGGGCTCTGGATGCCAGGTGTTGGCGACCTGAGATGCGACCCGCTGGTAGGCGGTCGGCGAGGAATCCCTAGCCCAGCCGTCGGGGGCCTCGAGGTCGTCCTGGGCTCCCCTCCCGCCGCTGGCCGCGCTGTCGGGCGGGCGCGGGGACTCGGCCTGGGGACCCAGGGTAGCGGAGCGGTTCGGGGAGATCGGACCCTGCCCTCCCGCGGGGCGTGTCCTTGGTCATCCTGCCCGGGTGGCATCCCAACTCTCGGTCCGGCCCGAGGACTGACCCCGCAGCCCCTCCTGGTGCACGAGTGTCGCTCCAGGACCGGAAATGCCTCAGTCGGGTCTAGAGGTAGACGGGCACCGCGGGTGACAGGCAGGCCCGAGACTGAGGCGCATCCCTCTGCTAGCAGCCGGGCCCGGGTTCCCAGCCACCGCAGCTCCTCGCCGGCCTCTTGGTGCCTTCTCCGCAGTCCCCTTGCGTGCGCCTTTGGGAGCTCTTTCCCGGACACCTGACGCCTGCTCCGTCACTGCTCCTGGCGCGCCCACCCGCCTGGTTTCCGCGCGCTCCCGGCTGGCGCCTCCGGCGGGCCGCCCCGGCAGCTCCAGCAGCCGCACTGCCACCGCTAGGTCTGGCTGGGCGCCCTTCGGATCCCGGTGCGCACCCGCTTCCCGCCTCCCGCCGGTCAAGGAGCTGTGGTGCCCTTCCTGAACCTTTGCGCATCTGAATTGTCACGGCCCTCAGCGGCTTGCGAGAGAAGGCTCCTCACGGAAACTCCTCCATTGACTAGCCCCGATCTGCACACCCTACTCTTCAGGCGCCTTCTCACCGCATTTATTCGTTTATGGTTAAGGCGCCGCGCTGAGAGGAAGAGACACTTAGACTGAGCTCTGAAGGCCGGAAGGAATTGGTTGGGTTGAAGGAAAGGTCAGTGGGAGGAGAATGTTCCAGGCAGAGGAAATAGCTTGTGCGAAGGCCGAGACTCCAAGAAGCATAACAGTGGCAGGTGACAGTGAGCACTGTCCATGTGCCAGCCGTGTTCTGTACCATTTCTTCGTGCTCACACGTTGTCATAGGGTAGATACCTAACCGCCCCTCCCCCACCTCATTTAACAGACGAGGAGACTGAGGCACACAAGGGTTAAGGGACTTCCCTCAGGTCACACAACACTGGAGCTGGGCTGCAGCAGGTGGGCACATGCAGGTGAGCTGTTCAGTGGAGGCTGGAGAGCCTGCGGGGCAAATGGCCAGGTGAGGGGCTCTGGACAGCAGATGGTTATGGCGTCCCAACGTGGCTTCAAGATTCAACTTCAAAATAAAGGTATGATGTCCAGTAAAATTCACATTTCCCCAAGATCACTTCAAACTTAAAAAATATCAAATCTTAAATCCAGTCATTTGCTGGTGACTTAAGTCCATGCCTAGTCTTCCTTCTACTCAACAGGTAAAACTCCACCAGGCTGCTGAAGCTGGATGAGAATGCTACAGATGAGCCAGTGAAAGTTCTCAAGAAAAGACCAGAGCCTGGATGCAGAGGGGACTATGGATTGGAGGGAGGGAGATTGGAGTCAGGGCCCACAGCTGGAGACAGGTACAGTAATGGGAGGGGTCGGGGGATGTTGACAATGATCCTCTAATGGAGAATCATTAGAGGAATGGAGGGCAGAGAAGGCTCTTAGGAGGGCAAGTCCACAGGGCTTGATGACTGCATGCAGAGGCAGGGGGCAGAGTCAAGGGGGTGTTCCCTTGTCAGAGTTGGTCAGGGTCTCTGAATTTCCTGCCCCCTTCACTATCCCTGGGCATCCTTCTGCATTCCCCTGAG
>NW_021703774.1:144423325-144475872 GCF_005190385.1 Monodon monoceros
AGTGTCTTGCTCAGGACAATGTGGCCTCTATGTGGCCAAGCCAGGACAGGCCCAGGTTGTTTGGCCCTCCATCCAGTGCTCAAGGAGGTGACGTTTCTGTGTCAGGAGGGCAGGCTTTCAAGGTGGAGAGAGCTTTCAGAGGGATTTCGGCAGAGGAACCCAGGGGTCAGAGTGACAGTAAGTTTTGTGGGTCTTCAGCCATTTGCCTAAAGGAGGCCCGTCCCCCCCAAACCAGAGCTTGTGATGGGCTCAGGTGGGGGAGCGAGCAGCAGGAGGCAGCTGTTAACCTCTGCGGAGAGCCCAGTGCCAGGCACAGGACTTGGGCTGGCGGGTTCTAGATGCCACCTTCCTGGTTAGAGGGCAGGGGTGGGGACTTGGGACAGAGGCGACCACATGTGGAACTGAGGCTGGAGCTCCGTGCTGGGGGCAAGCTGACCCCGGGCTCAGGACCAAGAAGAGCTGTGGATGCAGTCACCCTGAGAATGCCTCCAGGGGAGCCGTCCATCTGAGTGAGTCACCGCCTAGCCCATGTCCCTCTTCCCTCAGCATCCCCTGGGGCAAGGGGTGCACAGCCCTGGTGGGAGCTGCTGCTGTGAGTCGAGCAGCACCCTGAGCTCAGGAGGAGCTGGTTGCCCTCCAGCTTCTGCTCTGTGATCTTAGGGAAGTCCCTTGCCCTCTCTGAGCCTCAGATCTCTGCTTGTAAAATGGGGCTCCTAGTGATCCATCCTCAGAGTTGTTGTGTGATAGGTTGATAGAGGGGGAGGGGCAGAAAGTCAGCCCCCTTTTTAGGGTGAACCTGGCCCTGGTCAGTGCTGATACCAGACCCTCCCAGCTGCTGCTCAGCCTTGGTGTGGGTGTGATGGAAATGTCCCCACATGTCTTATAGACATGTGAAACCCAGAAACAGATTTTTAAAGTCAGCCAAAGGTGTTTCTATCTGTTTTTGAATAAAAACTAGCATTTGAAGTTCCATAGTCCTATAAATACTCATTTCACCCATGCAGCAACTTGTGAAGCTGTTTTACCAGCCTCATTTCATGGGCTCAGAGAGGTTAAATAACCAACCCAGGGTCACACAGCACGTCCATGGCATCATCCAGGCTGTGGATTCCAAATCCCAGTTTCTTCCCACACCACCTCTGTGTGTTTCATGAAGATCTAAGGCCTCTGACGCTGTGGATTAACAAGCAGATCTTTGTTCAGTGGAAGCCTGGCCTGTGGGCAGTCCAGCCAGCTGTCTGAGGGCCTTCTTTATTCTCACGTACTAATTGCACTAGTAAAACTCCTTCAGTTCGAGTAGTTTTAACTGGTAATTAGCTAGGCTGATGTGGGGGATTAGAACCTACCAGGATTGTTTCCTCCTTTGGAGGCCCCGGCTCCAGGCCCCTGAAGGTCAGCGGCCCCTGAACCACCGTGGAGTCTAATAGCAGAGTCGCTGTGGCATCAGCGCCCACGCCGAGGCTCCCACACCTGTTGGCTCCAGCTCCACCTCTGCTATTGGCCTCATCAGCTCCTGAGAAGCCAGCCGGGCCTGGTGCTTGCCGGGGCCCTGACCGTAGGTGGCACCTGTAGGACCCAGAGGCCTGGGCCTGCCGTCCAGGGGTCAGGCCTCTGCTTTTGAGCAGATGCTTTAGGAGCCGTGTCGTGACTGACAGGGCCTGTGTTGGGGGCCAGGGCTGCGGTCAGAGCTGGGCCCTGCCTGGCCTGCCTGTCGATCTCCGCCTGTGGACTCTTGGCTCCCCTTGGCCAGGACACAGTGACGGGGCCGGTGCCCTCGAGGAGCAGACGGAGCCTGTCCCTGGTGCCGCCTGAGCTCAGGGGAGGAGGCCCTGATCTGGGAGGCAGCGCCCAGGTTCTTGTCCTTCCTGGGCCTGCTGTGGACTCCTGCACGTCCCGAGCCACATCCCTTCCCTTCTCTGGGCCTCTGCTTTCCTGTCCAGTCCACAGCGATGGTGTCAGAAAAACGAGGTGCCTCCCAGCTCCGGCCCTGTGGCTCCTCGGAGGCAGCTTCTCACACCACCGCCCATCCCTCCGCCCGGCTCGGTGTGACTGGCTGGACCCCCGAGGGCCTCAGCCGGCCCAGCCAGCCCTGAGGGAGGAATGAGGCAGCAGAGGCCACCTCTGCATGTTCCTCCTGAGCCCTTCTCCGCATCCTCTCCTTGGAGCACCAGGTGCCCATGCTCTAGAGTGAGAAACTGAGGCACAAACAGCACTGCAGGCAGAAGTGTAGTCAGAACTGGATGGACCGTCTTCACTTTTGTCCTGACCCTTCCCTGGACTGGACTAATTCACTCCCGTGATCCTGGGTGGCTGAGGACACGGGTGGGGATGAGCTGAGGCTGTTGGATTCGGGAGACGCAGGGCTCCGTGCGAGCGAGGGACCTGGCCCGGGTCCTGCTCAGCCCCCTGACCTTCACCTCCGTGAGCCCCAGGGTCACTTTCTTTGGTTCTTTAGTAGGCAATTCTTGCATATTTTCCTGAATTCACTCCACAAATTGTCATGTAGTACCTGCTCTGTGCCAGGCTCTGTTCTAGTTCCTGGAATATGACAGGGAATGAAACTAAGTCCCCCCTTGTGGAGCTGACCTTCCAGTGGGAGAGAGAGACAGATAACAGTACATCAGCCACAAGGTGATTGTCACGTGGTCTAGACAGTGACGCCTCTCTCTGGAAACCGGGAGCGGATGGACAGTGGGAGGGCAGGCAGGACTGGGCTGGGGGTTCTGACCTGGGACTCAACAGAATTTGCATCATGACTCCACCCACTACTCTCAGTGTGATCTGGATTTTCAGTCCACCTCTAGGAACCTCAGTCTTCTCCTCTGTAAAATGGAGATACTCATGGTACCCACCCTAGGGGCTGTTCAGGGATTGTGTGAGATGACACCCAGGGATGACCACATGCCCAGAACCTCCATGTCTGTTCTTTCATTTCATCTCACATTTACTGTCACATCTTTGTTTAATAAGAGGACAGTGAGGCTCAGAGAAGCTAGGTGGTTTTCCCAAGGCCACACAGCTGGTCAGTTCCCTGCCTGCACATCTTCTGCTCTTGTCCTACACCGAAGTGTCCTCTCCCCCAAGTCCAGGGGCCATCGTTAGGTGCAGTACCTGCCACTGAATGTGACTGTGTTGAATGTGTATTGTAAACTGAGAATCCTGTTTTTAAAGTGTCTTTATTGCTTTGGGGTTTACAAATAACGCATGCTCATTGTACAAACTTCAGACCACGGAGGAACATATAACACAAGTGCCCCTGGGAACCCTATTTCTACCAGCCAGCGTCCTCAGGCAGCCACTTTCTGATTTCTATCACGAAACATTCCTTTGATCTGTTCTTGAACTTCGTGTGAATGGAATCATACATTCCCTACTCTGGGTCTAGTCTTTCACACAACATATTTTCTTGACATTCATCCATGCTTTTGTTATGTATGTTTTTCTCATATAAGTGAGTTGTTTGCATTGCAAACCATTCTCATTAAGGGACATTTGGGTTGTTTCCAGTTTTTGGTTGTTCATAAAGCTATCTGGACGTGCTTGTACACATTCCTCTGTGGATATATTAAACCTGGATTTTCATCCTGACTCTGCCACTGGGGAGCTGTGAGACATCACACAGTTTCATTTTAAAGTCTCTGCACGTCATTTCCTCACCTTTAAAACAAGGTTCATAAGGGCTACCTCCCAGGGTTGTGTAGGACTAAGTGAAACATGCAGTCAGGCTAGCCTCATGCCTGCCACACGGTAGGAGAATAATAAATGGGAGCTGATATATTGCGTCCGACTTCCGTGCCTTTGCTCACATTGGACCCTCTGCATAGAATATACTCACCCCCATTTCTTCTTTTAAAAGGGATGGGCAGGGTTTTCCATAAGCCTCACTCCTCCCACTGCTCCGCCTCCGAAGAGACAGACTCCTTCCATGCTTAGAGCCCTCAGCCTTGCTTGTCTGGATTCCTTAGGATTCTGCCTATCTGATCTGGGGGCACATCTAACCCCTCTTTCTGCTACTCCCCATGAAACCATGAATAACCTGAGAACAGGGACCAAATATGCGTCTCACGGCAACCCCCAGACTGCACCCCCCGCCCCCGCATGGCCACAGGGCAGCCTGGCGAAGTTGAGGGAACGAGGAAGGCGGCGGGAAAGCAGGGAGTGCCCAGAGCCAGGCGGAGGAGGCTGGGCCTGGCAGGTGGCACAGAAGCAGGGCCAGCCTCCCCGTCTTTGCATATCACCCTGTCCCTCCCCTGGGACCCGAGTCCCCGCAGGGCCCTGCCTGGGGGACAGTGGCCTCAGCAGGCCACCTCTCAGGTACCTGTTGATGGAAGAATCTTGTGAACAGGTGACCCGCCCCCCATCTCAGAATTGCCACCCAGAGGTAGTCCAGGGCCACTCATTCTATATGGGCTCCAAGTCTGCAAGTCCATGTGAAGGGCCCCTAACTTGACACGTGACCCCAGCAAGTCTCTGCCCCTCTGGGCCTCAGTTTCCCATCTACGCAGGGTTGCCACGAAGCCCTTTCCAGCTCCCACAAAAGAATGTGTCCCCCATCCTCCCTGCCCACTGATGGGGCTCCTCCAGGGCTGAGGCACAGGGTGGGAGGACACCCGCCACTCGTCACGGGCACCCATTCCCCACGGGAGAGAGGGGATGTGTCACCGTGACCACGTCCTTCTGGAAAGCCCCACAGTTCAGGCCTTTCCTGGGTTTGAACTGGAGGAACCGCATCCTTCTTGCTCACATCTCCTTGGATCTATGTTTGGCCTTGGCGGGCTTGATGTGGTGCAGTGGGCAGGTTGTTCCCTTTTAATTTGGGCTCTGAAGCCGGCCGAGGCCTGGACCAGTAATTATAAGCACAGAGCCATTTATGGAAACAGCTCTTGAAAAAGTCAGTAATGAGAACTGACTAAAAATACCCACAGGAGTGAAGCGGGGGGGCCTGCTCTGGGCAGGGCTGAGATTCCTGGGCGGGAGGAAGCCCTGAAGGGGCAGAACCGGAGGGTGATGGATTCTGCAGCTCACTCGACACCCGCACGGGCTGCGGAGACCCAGGTGTTTCCTTAGGTCTGAGGGGCCCCTCGGCCTTGTTACCGGCAGGACCAGCCAGACGGGTCCAGCCCATCCGCCTCCGGGGCCCCGAGGGAGCCTGTCCTCCACCTCGGGGGCCAGGCCGTGAACGGAGGCGAGTCCCACAGTAAAGTGAGAACATGGGTGGCTTGGGTTGGAAACCCTCGGTGACGTGGAAGCCACTCCCAGACCAGCAGGACTCCCCAGCCCAGGGGCTGCGCTGCTGGATGCTGAGCCGCTGTCCTGGGGACCAGGAGCCCTTGGGATGAGGGGCCGGGCCTCCCCTCTCTGGGCCCCCGGGATGAGCAGACTGCTGAGGCCTCCCGTTTCCACCCCACATTGTTCAGTCTGTGTCCTCAAAGTGGTCACCGTCCAGAGGGCAGAAGAACCAGGGACGGGGACCCCCGGGACAGGGACAGGGAGAGACCGGCAGGCTGATGTGTGTGGGCTCAGAGGCGGGCAAGGGGGCTTTCACAGCTGGACCGAGAAGAAAGTAGCCTTTATACTTGGCGGGATGGGGCAACTCCGGAGAGAGCGGCTTTGAGGAGGGACTCCAGGGGGAGGGTGTTGGCACCAGAAGACCCAGGAGGCCGTGAGGATGGGCAGGGCCAGCCTGTGTGGGTGACGGGCGGAGGCTGGACAGCAGAGCCAAGCGTAAGACCCTCCCATGGGCCCTGAGGGGCTGGGGAAGGGTTTGAGGGCAGGAAGGACTGTCAGATCAGAAGATGCCATTCTGTCTCTCTTTCTAAAAATTTTATTGAAGTATAATTGATTTACAATGTTGTGGTAATTTCTGCTGTACAGCAAAGTGATTCAGTTATATATATTCTTTTTATATTCTTTTCCATTATAGTTTATCACAGACGTTGAATATAGTTCCCTGTGCTATACAGTAGGACCTTGCTGTTTATCCATCCTATATATAATAGTCTACATCGGCTAATCCCAAACTCCCAATCCTTCCCTCCCCCACGCCCCCTTGGCAACCACAAATCTATTCTCTATGTCTGTGAGTCTGTGTCATAGATAAGTTCATTTGTGTCCTATTTTAGAGTCAACGTATAAGTGATGTGGTGTTTGTCTTTCTCTTTCTGACTTACTTCACTTAGTATGATAATGTTTAGGTCCATCCATGTTGCTGTAATGGCATTATTTTGTTCTTTTTTATATATATATATACCTCATCTTCTGTATCCGTTCATCTGTTGATAGACATTTAGGTTGTTTCCATGTCTTGGCTATTGTAAATAGTGCTGCTGTGGATATAGGGGTGCACGTATCTTTTCAGATTATAGTTTTGTCTGGATATATGCCTAAGAAGAGAATTGCTGGATCATATGGTAGTTCTATTTTTAGTTTTTGAGGAATCTCCATACTGTTTTCCACAGTGGCTGCACCAATTTACATTCCCACCAACAGTGCAGGAGGGTTCGCTTTTCTCCACACCCTCTCCAGCATTTATTATTTGTAGACTTTTTAATGATGGCCATTCTGACCAGTGTGAGGTGGTACTGCATTGTAGTTTTGATTTGTATTTCTCTAATAATTAGTGATGACGATTATTTTTTCATGTGTCTATTGGATGTATGTCTTCTTTGGAGAAATGTCTATTTAGGTATTCTTCCCATTTTTTTGATTGGGTTGTTTGTTGCTTTTTGTGTGTGTGTGTTATTGAATTGTATGAGCTGTTTATATATTTTGGAAATTAAGCCCTTATTGGTCCCATCATTTGCAAATATTTTCTCCCAGTCCATAGGTGGCTGTCAAAAGATTCGTTTTTTTTTTTCTTTTTTTTTTTTTGGCTGTGCCGTGCAGCATGCGGGATCTTAGTTCCCCAACCAGGGATCGAACCCAAGCCCCCTGCAGTGGAAGTGCGTAGTCTTAACCACTGGACCACCAGGGAAGCAGATTCCATTCTCTTAATAGGCATGCTGAACTGGAAGAAGAGGGTGTCTTTTGAAACAAGATAAATTTTAGTCAGAAACAAGACAGATTTGGGTTGTCTCAGTGACTCTAAATTTGGTCCAGGGCACAAAAATAGCCCAAGCCTTTATTGGTGTCAGGCTGGCGGATACAGGGTGTGACATCTAGAGATCTAGCCTGTGTGGAGGGTGCAGCCCTCAGACGTGGGAAGGCAGAACATGGATGGTGGCCGTGGTGGTGGAGGCTGCCTCGTGCCCCCGGCAGGCTCTTTCTGCAAATGTGGGATCTGGAGGCCATTTTATCAGAGGCTGGAGGAGAAGGCCGAGGGTCTGAGACTGCTTATTTTCCTAGAGCCACAATAAGGGGTTAAGAAAGTAAACACTCTGACTGCTTCCCCAAGTGGAGCTTTGTAGAAAAGAAGGTACCTGTGGAACCAGCAGTGGCATCGTGCGTCCCCAGTGCTGGGCCCATGCCTCACCACTCAGGTATCTCAATGGAGCTGGCTGTCAAGAGTCTCTGTTGGCTTCAAGAAACTACAAGTGGCTTCCAACCCACCTCACAGGGTCATGAAGTGTCATAGCATCAGCAAGAGTTGAACTTTATTAAATTCTTCCTAGGTCACAGAACTTCTTTGAATCACTGTGATGAATTCTTGAAGGCTGAGAAGTAGGATTTATTGTACATGAACTGGCCTTGCTTCTCACTCCAGCCTCATCTTGGACACCTAGACCCTGGACCACTAGATTCCAGCCCTGTGGACCTCCTGGATGTTTCTCAAAGATTCAGGGCCTTTGCATTTGTGGTTCCACCTGCCTGGAAGGCTCTTCCACCACCTCTTCACATGACTGGTTTTTCTTCCTCCTCCAGACTTGACTATTTATTTCCCTCATTTAGGGTTTAGAAGAGTGAATTGATTCCTAACATTCTGCAAAGGTGGTGGTTCTCAATCTCCCAGGAGACATTTGGCAATATCTGGAGACATTTTTGGTTGTCACAGCTGGGGAAGGGAAGGTGGTGCCACCGGCATCTAGTGTGCAGAGGCCAGGGATGCTACTAAATATTCTACAGTACACTGTACAGTCATCCACAGCAAAGAATTATCACCCACAACAAAGAATTATCTGGCCCAAAATGTCAATAGTGCCAAGTTTGAGAAATTCTGTCCAAAGATGACCAATGTTGCTGCTGATGACCTAATGGATGTTAATATACGTGATACTTTTCAATCTATTACAGTTCTCTCTGATGCTCAAATTGTCCCTTCCATGGCTATTATGAAGCCTCTTCAGGTTAGCTTCAGAGTACTTTTAACTCTCTCCTAGGAGGTTCAGGGAGCTTCCTTGCCTTCTGGGATGAGATGTTCCAGGCTGTGCTTATGCATTTCCTGCCCTGGGTCAGAAATGGGTCATTTCTCTAAGAGCCCTGGTGCCTTGCGGTGGAGTTGATCATTTAAGACCACACTCGGGGCGTTAGAGCTCCCCACTGTCCCTCATTGGCCACCATTTCTAGGCTTTTTCAGTGGACAGAGCTAGGGAATATGTATTTTCTAAGAGAAAAAAATCATGAGTTCAAACAAATATTTCATTTTTTAAAAAAATTATTATATTTTGGCCGCGCCAGGCAGCATGCAGGATCTCAGTTCCCTGATCAGGGATCAAACCCGTGCGGAGTTTGGAAGTGCGGAGTCTTAACCACTGGACCACCAGGGAATTCCCCAAACTAATATTTCTTCTTTTTTTTTTTTTAATATTTATTTATTTATTTTAGTTTTGGCTGCATCAGGTCTTAGTTGCCCCACGCGGGATCTTCATTGCGACATGTGGGATCCTCCGCTGTGGCGCGCGGGCTCCTCTTTGTTTGTGGCCCGCATGCTCAGTAGTTGTGCAAGTGAACTTAGTTGCCCCGCGGCATGTGGGATCTTAGTTCCCCAACCAAGGATCAAACCTGCGTTCCCTGCATTTGAAGGCGGATTCTTAACCACTGGACCACGAGGGATGTCCCCAAATATTTCTCATTTTTTTTTGCGCTACGTGGGCCTCTCACTGTTGTGGCCTCTCCCGTTGCGGAGTACAGGCTCCGGATGTGCAGGCTCAGCGGCCATGGCTCACGGGCCTAGCCACTCCGTGGCATGTGGGATCTTCCTGGACCAGGGCACGAACCCGTGTCCCCTGCATCGGCAGGCGGACTCTCAACCACTGTGCCACCAGGGAAGCCCAATATTTCTTTTTTTTAATTTTTGTTTTATATTGGAGTATAGTTGATTAACAGTATTGTCAGGTGTACAGCAAAGTGATTCAGTTATGCATACACGTGTCTATTCTTTTTCAAGTTCTTTTCCCATTTAAATTATTACAGAATATTGAGCAGAGTTCCCTGTGCTATACGGTAGGTCCTTGTTGGTTATCTATTTTAAATATAGCAGTGTGTATATGTCAATCCCAAACTCCCAATCTGTCCCTCAAACTAATATTTCCAATTCAAGCTTAGGATTATAGACTTACTTAAATTCTTTTTTTTATATTTTATATTTCTATTTTCTTTTGCACTGAATAATTTGGTCCTAACAACATTAATATGATAATCAAACATATCCTACACGTGTAATAGGTGTAGAATAACGTCATCATAGCAATACGATTACTGAAAAATTAAGATTTATTTTTAGTTTATTTTGTCCTTAAGCTATCCCACTAGGGATATACAGTCAAATTACTCTGTTTGAAAATGACTTGAAATAATTCCTCACTGTGTGGGTAAGCCACCAACTCAATATACCCACCATTTATTTACTTTATTCTGCATTTTAGTCTTAGGTATTACTCTTTGTTTTTGTATTTTGAATTATTCTTGTTTTATACTTATGTGAAATATTTACAAAATTTACAAAGCAAGGGACATTCAGAGAGGCCTGGCTTCCACGCCTGTCTCCTACACTCTGTCTCTGTTCTCTTCCTCCAGCAAAAGATAACTACATTTTTTAAGTTGAAATATAGTTGACATACAATATTATGTTAGTTTCAAGTATACTGCATAGTGATTTGACATGTGCACACATTATGAAATGATCATTGTAAGTCTAGGAACCATCTGCCCCCATACAAAGCTATTGCAATATTATTGACCGTATTCTTTATGCTGTATATTACACCCCATGACTTATTTATTATGATAACTGCAGATTTGTATCTCTTAATCCCCTTCACCTATTTCACCCACTCCAACTATTTTTTAATTAATTTATTAGTTTGTAGTTTATCTCCGTTTTAAAAATACAATTACATATATACGTACCTATGATGTGTATGCATTTTTATAATATTTGTATTTTGATCTGTTCTTAGATAAAAGGTATATTATCTGTACTGTTCACCTTAGTTCTCTTTAAAAAAACTGTCTCCTGGAGATCACTTTATTGCAGAATACAGATGATCTCTTTGTTCTAATTTACAGCTGTTCAGCACCCCATCATGAAGAGGTACCATGGTTCATTTATTCCATCTTCTGTTGATAGACATTTGGGTTGTTTCCAGTCTTTTTCCGTAACAAGTTACAAAATTGGGTCATAACAAATAGTCTTGTATGTACATCTTTTTGTATTTTTGTGAGTGTGTCTTTGGGACAATTTCTTAGAAATGAGATGTTTGGGTCAAAACATGTATAATTTTGCTAGATATTGCCGGATTCCGCTCCATAGGGATTATGCCATTTTGCGTTCCTGCCAGCAATGCACGAGTGCTTGATCCAGTCTTAGAGTGTCTTTCTGGAAAGATTTTTCCAAAGTACCACATCTAAAGTAACCCCACACTGGGGGCTTCCTTGGTGGCGCAGTGGTTGGGAATCCACCTGCCAATGCAGGGGACACGGGTTTGAGCCCTGATCCGGGAAGATCCCACATGCCGTGGAGCAGCTAAGCCTGTGCGCCACAACTACTGAGCCTGCGCTCTAAAGCCCGCAAGCCACATCTACTGAGACCTCATGCCACAACTACTGAAGCCCGTGCATCTAGAGCCTGTGCCCCACAACAAAGGAGCCACCACAATGAGAAGCCCACGCACCCTGCAATGAAGGGTAGCCCCCACTCACTGTAACTAGAGAAAGCCCACGTGCAGGAAGGAAGACACAATGCAGCCAAAAATAAATAAATTTATTTTAAAAAAAAATAAAGTAACCCCACACTGAACTGGAACTAAAGGTATAACTCCAATTTTTAAAATAGATATATCCAGAAAAAATAGAAATAAATACAGATGTGCGTTTATGCCTGGGTTAGTATACACACATATATTTCCTAGCTCTGTCCACTGAGAGCACCTAAAAGCATGACACTTTATTTTAATGAGCACACCCTGTGCTCAGAGCTTGGTGTTTAAATCCCCATTCTATAAATGGTAAATGAAATGAACCAGAGCTCCTTGGAGAAGGGACTGATGTCAGTGGCGGGGAATGGGAAATCAAAAGATGGGCCTGGAGCATCTGGTGGTGCCAGACAATTAGGAAGTACTCAAAAAAAGGATGGGGGGGGCATGTCAAAGGGACAAGGGGCCAACCCAAAGATGCTCCCAATGGGCAAAGCTAGAACAATCTGAGCAACAATTGTATTGGATTATAACCCGCAGAATAAATGAAATATCCGTGAACCCATAATGATATAAATAAATAACAGAATAATTATGGGAAGAAGGGCAAGTCTTCCTTTCAAAAGAATTCCAGTTAATAAAAGTAGAGGGAAAGAAGGAAATAGAAAATCACTATTGCAGACATTACAGTAATAATTGCTAAAATTAGTGGGCAAAAGTTTGAGGAGAAATATACGTGCAAATCTCAAAATCTCTCCCTAAAGATAGTTATTATTTCCAAAAGAAAAATAATGACATTACAGTGAAGATACCTGGCAGATACCACCTTAACCAAAGAATTAGTTAACATCGCTAGTAATAATACATATTGACATTATATCATCCAATTTGACGTGCTTAGAAGAGGACACCAATTCCGAGGTGGATTTCTCCAAAATCCGTAACTTCAATTTAATAATGAGAAAGCATCAGCTAAACCCAAATTGAGGGACAGCCTACAAAATACCTGACCAGTGCTCTTCATAAGAAAGGGCGTGACAGAAACTATCAAACTCTTAGAGGAAAACACAGGCAGGACACTCTATGCCATAAACCACAGCAAGATCCTTTCGGACTCTCCTCCTAGAGAAATGGAAGTAAAAACAAAAATAAACAAAGGGGACCTAATGAAACTTAAAAGCTTTTGCACAGCAAAGGAAACCATAAACAAGACCAAAAGACAACCCTCAGAATGGGAGAAAATATTTGCAAATGAAGCAACTGACAAAGGATTAATCTCCAAAATTTACAAGCAGCTCATGCAGCTCAATAACAAAGAAACAAACAACCCAATCCAAAAATGGGCAGAAGACCTGAATAGACATTTCTCCAAAGAACATATACAGACTGCCAACAAACACATGAAAGAATGCTCAACATCATTAATCATTAGAGAAATGCAAATCAAAACTACAATGAGATATCATCTCACACCAGTCAGAATGGCCATCATCAAAAAACCTAGAAACAATAAATGCTGGAGAGTGTGTGGAGAAAAGGGAACACTCTTGCACTGCTGGTGGGAATGTGAATCGGTTCAGCCACTATGGAGAACAGTATGGAAGTTCCTTAAAAAACTACAAATAGAACTACCATATGACCCAGCAATCCCACTACTGGGCATATACCCTGAGAAAACCAAAATTCAAAAAGAGTCATGTACCAAAATGTTCATTGCATCTCTATTTACAATAGCCCGGAGATGGAAACAACCTAAGAGCCCATCATCGGATGAATGGATAAAGAAGATGTGGCACATACATACAATGGAATATTACTCAGCCATAAAAAGAAACGAAATTGAGCTGTTTGTAATGAGGTGGATAGACCTAGAGTCTGTCATACAGAGTGAAGTAAGTCAGAAAGAAAAAGACAAATACCGTATGCTAGCACATATATATGGAATTTAAGAAAAAAAAATGTCATGAAGAACGTAGGGGTAAGACAGGAATAAAGACACAGACCTACTGGAGAACGGACTTGAGGATACGGGGAGGGGGAAGGGTGAGCTGTGACAGGGCGAGAGAGAGTCATGGACATATACACACTAACAAACGTAAGGTAGATAGCTAGTGGGAAGCAGCCACATAGCACAGGGATATCGGCTCTGTGCTTTGTGACCGCCTGGAGGGGTGGGATAGGGAGGGTGGGAGGGAGGGAGACGCAAGAGGGCAGAGATATGGGAACATATGTATATGTATAACTGATTCACTTTGTTATAAAGCAGAAACTAACACACCATTGTAAAGCAATTATACCCCAATAAAGATGTTAAAAAAAAAAAAAAAAAAGAAAGGGCATGAAAGACAAGAATGGCTTAGCACTTGTTACAGGTCAGAGCACATCAGGGAGACCTAACAGTGAAATGTGATGTGGGATCCAGGATCGAATCCTGGAACAGAAAAAGGACATAAGTTGGAAAATCGGCAAAATTCTAGAAAAGTCTGTAGTGTACTTAATAATATCGTACCAATATCAATTTCCTGGTTTTGGTCATTATGCTGTGCTTTGGTTATGTAAGATGGTTATCATTAGGGAAAGCTGGGTAAAGAGTATATGGGAAGTTTCTTGCAATAATTCTTGCAACAATTTTCTCTGAATCTAAATAATCTAAAATTACTACAAAATAAAGTTAGAAACATAAAGTAACCCCACACACCCTCCCTGCATTATCCCCAATCCCACCTCTCTCTTGGTGTCCTTCACAGGGCTCATCGCATACAATGACTTTGTTTGTTCACTCTTTCCTACCTGACTTCCCCCCTGCACATAAACTTCACAGGCACAGGGCCACAGTTTCCCCCAGTGCCTAAATACTGACTTGCGTTCAATAAGCACTGCTTTCAAATGTGTTGCATACACAAATTAATTAGTATTCCTAGATGTGCTTGGGAAAAATGAAGGGAAAAGTGAGTGTTCTAGAAGACCTCCAGAGCATGAGAAGGCAGCAGAGTCAGGAGTCTTCTCCCACGTGCCCAAAGGTGAACTTATAGGAACCCCCCCACTCCCGCCAGATTAGGAATTCCTACCCCAGAGTCTGCAGAGAGGGGGAATAATTTACTATCCTCTTGCTTCAAACTCAGCAGTCCCCCCAGGACGACCACGGAGAGAAGATTCTTGGCAGGACTTAGATGGCCAGGATCCAGAACATAGGCCAGGCAGGGAGCACCCCTTTCCCTGCACCCTCCAGCCTGTCTTAATCTGCCAGGGGACCTGGGAATGAACTTCCCAATTCCACAACCTGCAGCAAATTTTACCAGGAAAACCCAAGAAATCACATTGTGCAGACCTTGGCCTTTCCCCTAAATTCCCTCTACAGAGCATCCCACAGTAGCAGCGGGGCAGGAAGCAGGGACATGCCAACTCCAAGGTGGAGGGCTTATGCTGTTTTGTAGCCTTGGACGGTGGAGGGCCACTGCAGTGAAAAGGAGCCCAGATGGGAGCCAGGACTCCTGGGATCTGTCTCCACGTGCGCATAAAAGTGAGAGGAGACTGTATGCAGTGATCTGTCCTTGAGCTCTGATGTTTTGGAATCTTCACTTTCATAAAGAAGGGATCAGTTTTTGCTTTGTGCCCGAGCTGGAACACAGTGGATGGCACCACTGGCATTGCTGAAGGGCTGCCTCTCCAGGCCTGGGCATGTTTGGGAGATTCCAGACCTTGGTTATAGGGGAAGGTGGAAACTGGACACGAATGTGCACCAAAAAGGAAATGCTCCTGAATAATAGGTTAGAAGCATTTGCTGGACCACACCAAGTGCGGCCACGGTAGCAGGTAGGGCTTTTTACACTTTAATTTCAATTTCATCTCTGTATCAAACACTTCGCAAATGTGGATTCCGAGGCCCACAGGATCAAGTGTCTTCAGAAAGGTCAGGCAGGTGGAGAGGAGGCAATTTGAAGCCATCCAAATGCCGTTCAGATGCATTGATATATTTTTATTTTATATAATCTTTCATTTCATACTTTTATTTAGAGGAAGAAAACTGAATGTCTCTCTTTTCTCTTCCATGGCTTTTGAGTCTCACACATGAAACTCCCAATGGTGCTGGCAGGATGTTATTACTTTGACATGTCAACTAAGTTTGGAAATTAGAGGTCAACACCCCTCCCACCCCCTAAGGAATGGCCATCCCTCCTATCCCATGATCCCTGTCCTTTTTAAAGCCCTTTCACAGCCTTATGTGGAAAGGATCCTAGGATCCCCATTTCCCAGATGAGCAGACTGAGGCCACCCAGGGTAAGTACCTGATTGCTGACAGGGTCAGGGCTGGGACCAGAAGCCCCAGCTGCAGGTCAGAGCATCTACCCTTCTCAATGCTGTTTTAGTGGCTAAAGCAGGGGCAGCCAGCCCAGGAACTACCATAGGGGACATCTAGTTCCCAACAAATGCTGTTTCTTAAAACCAGCTTTTGAGAAACATCTTCCCCTAATCCACAGAAGCAACTACTGAAAAGCTGTACATTCACGTGGTTCCAGCAAAGAAATGGGGTGCTCTCCTTCGACTACTTACAGTAATGTCCAGTTTAATGACGCATCCCAGAAATTTTATCAATTTCCGACGAAAATCATTTTCCTAAAAATGTCCCACCTCTAATGCTTGCCTGGAACACTGGGGCAGGCAGTTTCCCGTGCTGGAACTATTGGGCAGGGGTGGGGGGTTGGTGGGGGCATGTATCGATTTCACGAACCCACAGGGCAGAAGCTTGGATCTGAGGTCAGTCCAGGTGAAGAGGGCTCGACTCAGCACAGGCGGGCCCCCAGGTCAGCAAGGGAGGGAGGCCACAGAGCTTGGTGCCCGCAGGAGCTGGGAGGTTTGTGGTTGTTCCCTCAGTCCTGGATCCAACATGTGTCAGTGTCAGGCCTGCAGACAGAGGCTCCCAGTGACCCACCAAGGGTCACCCACTGTGCCTTGGGGGCAGATATATAAGAATGCTTTGAGAGGGGTCAGGTTCAGGGCATGGCTGAGTGACCCCTCCTTACTCTCGGGGCCACACCCTGTGACAGCCAACAGCCTGGACCTATTTCATCCTGCAGGTCAGGGATGCTGACACAGCCACGTAACCGAGGTGGCCTCTGCAGTTACCGAATCCACGGAAATTGTCCCCAAAGCTCTGTGTGGGAGTGTGTAGGGAGGAGGGGACTCGTGTGGTGATATTCATGGCGAGCATCACTCGGCAAAGGTCCAGAACCCTGCCCTCCGTGCCCTGCCTGTATGGGAGGACCCGGATCCTCCTATGACACGCTGCCCCTGAAACAGCCTGGCTCGTAGGTGGGCATTTGCTGCGGGTCCAGCACCCTGTCAGATGATGGAGGTTCTACTTTCCCTCCTCCCTGGTCAGGGGATGAAACGCCCATCTCCTGCCCAAACATGTGTCCACTAGCCCCGCCCAGCACAGCTGTTTGCCCATCCATCACCGGACCAGGTCTCCACCGCAAGGACAGGAAGTGCTCCCACATCCGCCTCTGCCACCAGCCTGGTGACTTGTGGTCTCTGAGTCCAGTAGCCAGAGAGAGAATTTTTAAAAAGACTCACAGACATGTAATTAAAATCTCAGTGTTGGTTTTGGGGGAAGGCTCTGGGAGGCTCCCGCCCCCGCTTTGCGGAAACACAGATTTTTAGTGTTTGAAAGTGACAGGAGGCTAAAGTGAGACGCTCTAAATATACTGTCCTGGGCATTTCCGGGCAGCTGGGGAAATGTGGGGTTTATTCTGCTCCTGTGGTCTCTTGCCCAGACTGTTAGAGCAGCCCTGCCACTGGCCTGCCTCGGGTCCCCTCCAGCCTGGGCTTTACCCTCGCCTCCACACATAGCTTCCACTCTACCCTTAAACCACACTCCCTTGCTGCCCAGAGCCCTGACGCCCCACTGGCCAGAGCACAGCCCACGCTCCGAGGCCAGAATTCCAGCTCTCCGCAGTCAGGCCACAGCCAGACTTATGCCCTGAGCTGCACATTGAAGGATGGTGGGTGGCCCCAGCACCTCACACCTGTGCAGGACCTCTGCCTAGAATGTCTTCTCCCCCACCTTATCCACCTACCAAGACTCAGTCCCATCCTTCAAGGCCAGTTCAGGTGTCACCTCCTCTGGGAAGCCTGCTCAGATCATGCCATGGGACCCTCCAGCTTCCCCAGCACTTGACCCAGCATCTCCAGGAGCTGTCATCCTACCTCGCCTCTTCCTGGTTCTTTCCGTGTCTCCCTCCGGCCCCCCTTCCTGCTTCCCCTTGTTCCAAAGAGGGTCCTGCCGTCCTTTCACCCTTTGCTGGGCTTTATGGCTGTTGTTTTCCCTGCTGGTGCTGTCGTTCCTTGGCTCTAGGCCTTTGCTCAGGCTGGACCCTGCCTCTGCAGCATCCTTCTCCCCTGACATCATGGCAAATTCACTCTCACCCCTCAAGGCCCAGCTCCAAAGCCCTTTCGCCCCTCAACTCCCATCCACGTACCGGCTGACTCCGGGAGCCCTGTCCTGCCCAAGTGCACTCAGCTATGTCCCTGCTGCCACCGTGGCCCTTTTCTGCCTCGGGTCTGATGTCCATCTCCCCAGAGGAGGGACCTGCCCTGTGCCCCATCTGTGGGTCCCAGAGCCAGCAGGGTGCTGAGCGGGGCAAGCTGGGTTTGGGGCTTGCGGACCAGACATGGACACTGCCCTTGTTGCACTGCCGTGTGCCAGGTGCCGTGCCAGGCGCCTCACGACACAGCTCCCCGAGCCCTCTCGGCACCCAGGAGGCAGAGCTGGGACAAGCCTGTTCTCGAGCAGGGAGCGGTCCCACCCAGACTGCCCAGGGCCCCAGATCCCACCCGGCCCTGCCCACCCCGGAGCCCGAGCTGGAACCACAAGTGACCGCCAGTCCCACTTTGTCTTGCAGTGGAGAGGGACCGCACCCTGGGCCACCAGGAGCCCCAGTGGAAGGAGTTCCGCTTTGACCTGACCCAGATCCCGGCGGGGGAGGCCGTCACGGCCGCGGAGTTCCGGATTTACAAGCTGCCCAGTACCCACCTGCTCAACTGGACCCTCCACGTCAGCATGTTCGAGGTGGTCCTGGAGAAGTCCAACAGGTGCCTGCCCTGAGCCCCACGGGCCCACTCAAGCCTCTGTCGGAGGGTCCGGCCCAGCCCTGGGTGCCGGGGGGTACATTTCCCAGAGGACAGAAGGGGAGCTTCCTGGGCAGCCCACCCTCAAAGGACAAAGATGGTTGGCCCGAGGCCTCGTGTCACCGTGGGGAGAGGCCCAGCATCAGTCCTGGATTCAAGTCCCCAACCTACTGTCCTAGCTGTGGGACATGGGCAGGTCACTGAGCTCCTGAGCCTCAGTTTCCGCATCTGTACACGGGCACAGTAACACCTTTGTACGGTAGCCGCAGTGAGAAAAGGCATGTAAGGCACCCAGGTCAGAGCCAGGCGGGGTAGATGCCCCACTAATGGTCCCCCAGGAGGGCACTGGAAACAAAGGCAGCTGTGCCGGCCCTCGGTTAATTGTTCTTTCGTGTCCACAGGGAGTCTGACTTGTTCTTTTTGGATCTTCAGACGCTCCGATCTGGGGACGAGGGCTGGCTGGTGTTGGACGTGACAGCAGCCAGTGACCGCTGGCTCTTGAACAGTAACAAGGACCTGGGACTCCGCCTCTATGTGGAAACAGATGATGGTAAGAGTCGGGTCAGCAGCGAACCTTCCCCTGGGGGCTCCTCCGAGGAAGCTGCTGGCGGCAGGCGCAGCTGGAGCCCCTCACGTGGCCCTGGAGGCCTGGCCTTTTCCGCCTGTGCCGCTGGGGGATGCCTCCACCCCTCCGCGGGGGCCCAGTGGGTGGAGTGAGGTTTCCGCAGTGCAGGACAGCAGGAGGCCCCTGCCAGCCGAGAGTCCCTCCCCTCCTTCTGCAGGACCAACAGCTGCGCTGCTCGGAGTGAGCCCACGTTTTCCCTCCCCGAGAGACGGGAGATTCTTTCTACTCTACGGAGCTGCCTTCTGCACCAGGAGTTTCCGTCCTGGGCTGGGGGGTGGCGGGGGGAAGCGTCCTGGGCTGGGGGGTGGCGGGGGGAAGCGCTCACACCCTCAGGCTCTGAGGCAGAGGGCTGGGTGTGAATCTCGGCTCTGCAGCCTTCTAACTCGGTGACCTTGGCAGGTTACTTACCTTCCTAAGCCTCGGTTTCCTCATCTGTAGAATGAGGATTCACACCTTCATTCATTTAGCAGGTGTTTGGGGGAGAGCCTCCTGGTGGGCCCAGGGTTGGTGTGTCTGCAGTACAGTGGGGGCCACCACGGCTGGAGCACAGAGGGCTAGGCAATGGCTGTGAGGAGGCTGAGAGAAGTGGGCAAAACAGTAACTCTGCAATAAATGTCATCTTATTTAATAGCAGTGGAGGGGGACAGGATCTGATTCAGCGTTCTATAAAACAACCCTCTGAGACACTCCCCCTCAAGGGGGTGTAGCATCTCTCCCCCTCCTTCAGTGTGGGCTGCGCTTACAGACTTGCTTCCCAAAGTATGCCGTGGGCTGGGGCAGTACCTTTGCAGGGGCAACCTGAGCGGCACCCCTCAGCCGGGTGCTCAGGCTCCCATGAACACGCCATGTAGCTCCCAGACACCCTTGATCTGACGGAGTGGGAACAGCACTTCACCTCCATGGTCTTCGTCCCCAAAACCCAGAACCCCAGTCTCACCATGAGAAAAACATCAGACGACCTGAAACTGAAGGGCATTCTACAGAACACCTGCCTGACCCGTACTTCTCAAAACTGTCAAGGTCATCAAAAAACACGGGAGGTCTGAGAAATTGTAACAGCCCAGAGGTGCCTAAGGAGTTGTGATGACTATATGCCAATGTGGGACCCTGGGTGGGATCCTGGAAAAAAGACGCTGGAGAAAACTAATGAAATCTGAGTAGATCGTGATGTTTAGTAAATAATAAGATACCAGTATCGGTTGATTAGTTGTGACAAATGTGGTTCCAGGACAGTACGTGCTGGGGACACAGGTGTGGGAACCGCGGACGTGCAGGTGGATCTGGGGGCAGGGGGACGGGAGTAACGCGCCGGGGAGGAAGGGTGACGATGAAGAGGAAGGAGACGGCGCCCAGGCTTCCCCGGAGGGACGTCGACTCGGGGCCTCCGTGCGCCAGTCCCCGGATCCCTCCAGTCCCGCCTGACGGTCCGGACCGGTCCCGCCTTCCGCCTTCGCGGCCCGGGAAGCTCGGCGCCTCGGGCCCTCGGAGCGCGGAGACGGAGAGGGGCGGCGGGGAGCCAGCCGGGGGCCCCGTGCCCTGTGACGCGCGGGCGGGGCGCGCACGGCCGCCGCCTGTCCCCGCTGGGCCCGGGGCCGGAGCCCCAGCCGGAGCGGAGCGGACGATGGCAGCCCTGCGGCTCCTGGAGTCTGCGCTCGGGCGCCGGGTCGCCGCTGGCCGCTCGGTGCCCACGCTGGCGACAGGCGGTGTGTGCGGCTTCGCCAGCAGGACCCGCGCGCGTGCCTAGTCCTACGTGGAGGCAGTGAGAGACATCCCGGGCGGCGCGAGGATCATGGTCCGGGGCTTCGGCCTCTGCGCGATCCCGGAGAACCTGATAGGGGCGCTGCTCAAGACCCGCGTGAAGGACTTGACCTTGGTCAGCAGCAATGTGGGGGAGGAGAACTTCGGGCTCGGCCTTTTCCTGGGGACCAAGCAGATCACCCGCATCGTCTGCTCGTACTTGGGGGAGAACTCGCTCTGCGAGCACCGGTACCTGGCGGGCGAGCTGGAGCTGGAGATCACACCCCAGGGCACCCTGGCCGAGCGCATCCGCGCGGGGGGAGCCGGCGTGCCGGCCTTCCACACCCCCACAGCCTGCGGAACCCTGGCCCAGGAGGGAGGCGCACCCAGCAAGTACTTAGAGGACGGCCACATCTCCATCCTGAGTCAGCCCAGGGAGGTGAGGGAGTTCCACGGATAGCACTACCTTCTGGAGCACGACGTCATGGCCGATTTTGCTTTGGTGCAAGGGTGGAAGGCCGACCGGGCAGGAAACGTCATCTTCAGGGCCAGCGCCAGGAACTTCAACGTGCCCATGTGCAAAGCTGCGAGAACCTCAGTGGTGGAGATTGAAGAAATTGTGGACCTGGGGTCGTTTGCCCCAGAGGACATCCATGTTCCTAACATTTACTTAGAGAACATCCATGTTCCTAACATTTACTTAGGTCGAGGAATACAGGGGGGAAAAGATGAGAAAAGAAAGGAGCATTTAATGATCCGGAAAGAGGATGATGAAATATGCAAGTCTGCAGATGGTATGAGGACACGGGTCCTCAAGCAGGCAGCTCTTGCCTTTGAGGACGGCCTGTATGCCAGTCTGGGCATAGGAATCCCTCTTCTGGCCACCAGCTACATCAGCCCCAGTATAACCGTTCATCTTCACAGTGAAAATGGAATCTTGGGCTTGGGTCCGTTCCCACTGAAAGAGGAGGTGGACGCAGATCTCAACAATGCGGGCAAGCAGTCACCCTTCTTCCTGGGGGCTGTTTTTTCTCCAGCGATGAATCATTTGCCATGATTCGAGGGGGACACATCGACCTAACCTTGCTGGGAGCCATGCAGGTTTCCAAATATGGTGACCTGGCTAACTGGATGATACCTGTCAAGAAGGTGAAAGGAATGGGGGTGCGATGGATCTGGTGTCCAGTACCGAGACCAGAGTGGTGGTCACCATGGAGCACTCCACCAAGGCCAGTGAACCCAAAATCTTAGAGAAATGCACCAGACTGTTGACTGGGAATTGGTGCGTGGACCGCTTTGACAGAGAAGGTGAAATCATCACCGAGACGGCTGTGTTTGACGTGAGAGGACTGACCCTGATCGAGCTCTGGGACGGCCTGATGGTGGAGGACATCAAAAAGAGCACGGGGAGCACCTTTGCCATCTCCCCGAATCTCAGACCCATGCAGCACGTCTAAACCTAGCCAGAAAGTGAACCTTGGTCCCAGAACGTGTGCTTCTCCCTTTAACCTCCTGGATTGCATCCTGAGAACGCCGCAATCACATTTCTGCATTTCACCAGCATCTGGCCGGCTTTCTCCTGCCATCCCAGACTGGCTGCCACTGGATAGGCTTTGTTCTCTCAAGAGGGACATGCTTTCAATTAAAAACAAAAGGAAAACAGAGGCACTGACCTTATATGTCCTGTGAGTTCTGAGAAAGCTCTGCTCCAATCACCCTCCTCCCTGTCTGTGGTATTTACATTAAATTCTATGCAGCTTGAGATGATCCCATGGGAAAGGTTTCACTGAAGTGCCTACTTTCGTGAGTGGATAATGAAATATAGGGAAAAGTGATGGGGGAGGAACTGTTACCGAGCCCAAGCTCACTCTGCTCACTGCATGACAGGCCAGTAAATCAGGAGATGAGTTGTTGAGACAAGGAAGAACGACTTTAATTGGAAGGCTAGCAGATGGAGAAGATGGCAGACTAGCGTCTCAAAAAACCCATCTTGTCCTAGTCCCAATTCAGGCTCCTTTTATACGATCTTGTGGGAAAAAGGGGCAATGATCTTTCTGGCTACTTCCCACTGAACAGCGGTGATGAGGGGGTAGTTGTGAAATGGAATTGATCAGTTTTGGGTCAGGAATATCCCTTAAAATTTTTAGTAAGCAATACAATTCTCTTTCTTTATCTACAACTATTTGAACCTGATGAAATCTCTTCTACAATGAAATTTTAATCTCAATACTTATGCTTTTTGAAGAGCAACCTTAAGTCTTCTAAGGGTTCACAAACCCATTGCTCTCTAGGCCTCTCAGGAGTTGGGTAATTTTCTGATGACAGTGGGGCTACTTTAACCCAAGCGCGATGAATCCATGGCTTTACTCCAGCTAACTGGACAGATGAGTGCGTGGTAAGTAATACCACACGTGGTCCTGTCCACCTTGTAGTCAGATGGTGCTCAGGCCCTTGTTCTCTCTAGATTTTAAGGAGGACTCCAGGCAGGAAAGGATGTAAGGCTACCTCAGTTGGATAGGCAGACCTACTGGAAGCAAACTCATGAACAGAGGTTAGTATAGTGCCCGGGGTTTTAACATAATTGGCAACTGCTAGATCTTTCAGAGCATTTATAGATTCTCCCTCCCCGGCAGACACCTGGAATGGCCTACCATACAATATCTCAGTGGGGCGTAATTTGAGCTGCTTCTGGGAGCCCCTCTGATCCGTGGCAGGGCAACTGACAAGGCCTTATCCCAAGGTAAATTAGTCTCTTGACATATTTTAGCAATGCTCCTTTTTAATATGTAATTCATTTTCTCAGTTTTTCCTGTTGATTGTGGCCGCCAGGACGAATGTAGCTTCCAGTTCATTCGCAGTGCTTTAGTTACTTGTTAGGTTATGGTAGAGACAAAAGCAGGCCCATTATCACTTTGAAGGGGGCTAGGCAGTCCAAATAGGGGAATAATTTCCTTAAGGTGGACTTTAACCACTTCAGAGGCTTTTTCTGTCCTGGTGGGATATGCCTCCACCCATCCTGAAAAAGTGTCCACAAATACTAGCAGGTGTCTGAAATTTTCTGTGGCTTGAGGCATTTGAGTCAAGTCTATTTGCCAGTCCTCAGTGGGGCAGGTTCCTCTGTGTTGAGTTCCCATTTGGGGAGGCCTGACAGCAGTCTTTGGGTTATTTTTAGCATAAATCATGCAATTTTGAGTGACTTGCTGGTTGGTCCTTTGTAGGTTAGGCCCCATTATATATTTTTGTACTCTGTAGTCTAAGTAAGGGGCTCAAATTCATGTTCCTTTAAAGCCTCATAGAGGAGCTTTAGTATGAGCCTATCCATAGTTCGGGATCCAAATCCGACAAAACCCTGCCATTCCCAGAGACCCCCTCATTTGTCTGTGAGTCTTGGGTGTTCCCAAGCCTGCAATTGCCCATTTTCTATCAGGCAAAAGACCCCACTGTCCTGGAGGAATGACAAAACGCAGATATGTGACTTGTTTCTTACATACTTGGGCCTTTTTCTGGGAGACCTTATATTCACAATTGGCCAAATAATTCAGGGTTCTTATGGTATTTTGTAGACGCGTCATATGCAAGGATTGCTATGAGCAAATCATCCACATATTGGAGTAAGAGTCCTTCATCCAATATTAAGTTTCTAAGGTCCCTAGCCAACATTTCCCCAAACAAGGTAGGGGAATTCTTAAATCCTTGAGGCAGGACTGTCCAACAATACTGTTGGACTACCTGTGTTTCTGGGTCCTGCCGTTCAAAAACAAACAGCTTCTGTGATTCTTCTGCAATAAGAATGCAGAAAAAAAGCATCTTTCAAGTCCAAAACTGAGAACCAGCTGAATTCTCCCAGAATAGTTGTAAGCAGAGTGTATGGATTAGATACCACAGGGTGCAAATCTTGGACTATTTCATTAATGGCCCTCAAGGCTTGGATAAAGTGATACTCTGTTGAGTTTGGCTTTTTGACTGGGAGGATAGGGGTGTTAAATGGGGCCTACAAGGTTTAACCAGTCCTGTTTTCAAACTTTTTGAGAACTGGCTAAATTCCCTTTTGGGCCTCTTGCCTCAGAGGGTATTGTTTTAGATTAGATGTCCCAGTGTGCCTTTTTAATGGAATTTGTATTGGCCATGTATTTTTGGCCTTCCCTGGTGTGCCATCAGCCCACACTTCCAGCCTTACCTTTTCGTAGACCTCTGGTGGGTGCAGGGGAAGAGCTCTGTCTCCTTTTCTGGGGCATCCATGAATGCCATCTGTAGGCTTACAGTGTGGGCTGGTGGGACCCTGATGTCAAGCTGTCTTGGCAAAAAGTTACTTGAGCATTTAATTTACAAGGGAGACCTCAGCCCAAATGAGGGATTGGACACACCAGCATACATAAGAAACTGTGTTTCAGGGTGAGGTCTCCTCATTGGCATAGAGGTTGTAAGAAAGAAAAATTTTGTACTTTTCTAGAAACTGCCATGAACTGGATGGATTGAGATGTTTTCTGTGCCACCTTGGTGTTTATCACAGAGTTTGTTGCACTCGTATTTACCAGAAAGTCAATCAACTTGTCCCACACTATCAAAGTTACCTGGGGCTCCTGTGGGGCAATTGTAATTGGACGCCTCGCGTTCAAGGGAGCCCCCAGGCCTCTTCGTTCATCATCAGTGTTCCTCTCTTTCTACCATATGAGAGGCTCCCATCTTTCATTTATTGTTTTCTTTCTCATTCTTTAGTCTAGGGCAATCTTTTTTCCCATGCCCTTCCTCCTTACAGTAAGCACACTGTTCCCTCCTCAGTGGTGACTTACCTCCCTTCCAGTTACTTGCCTTCCAGGAATGCAATGCTGCTGCCAGAAAAGTGGCATTCCGTCTTGCATCCTCTCGCTTCTGTCGTTGTTCCCTGTTGTTGAACACTTTAAAAGCAACATCTACCAATTGAGAAGGGTTCATTCCAACTGCACCATCTAACTTTTGTAATTTTCTTCTTATATCCGGGTACTTTGCCCAATGCAGGTCATATTTACCATTCTCATATTTTCGGGGGTCTCAGGATCTACATCAGTGTAGCACCTATAAGATTGATAAATTCCTTCTAGAAACTCTGATGGATCCTCAATGGGTTTTTGTGGTATCTCCTGAATTTTGTTTAAGCTCTTTTGCCTAGGTACTCCCTTTGGAATACCCACTAAGATACACTTCCTATAATGCTTTAGGAGCAGGATACCTCCATTATTAGGCTCCCAGTCAGGCTCAGCAGCAGGAACTGTCAGATTTGCTTCTGGAGTTCCATCTGGATCTGCTGGATGAAGCTAGTGTGCTTCCTCTTTAGCCTTGTCAGTGACCATCCTTCTTTCATCCCCAGTAAGTATCATATTCATACGAGTGTGAATGCCCAAGAGGGATGGTAAGTGGCAAAGATAGAAGTGAAAATTTCAGTCATGCAGAGGGAGTCCTCTCGGTAAGTAGGGTTATAGTTTTTCCAATTAAACAAATCTGATGTTGAGAATGGCTTGTGCATCCGTAGAAACCCAGCTGGTTTAAGAAACGCATCTGCATTAAGGCCTCCTATAGGATATTGGTGCAAGGGAAACTGCCCTGCTCCAGAAGTGGCTCCTAGTCCAAACTGGGTGCCCTGTCAGGTCTTAGATGGTGACACCAAACCTGGCCCCTGTGCCCCGGAGGTTAGCATAGGAACTTCTAATTGATCCCCATAAGTAAATGAAACAGGAGGCGGTGAATATGTTGGTGGCATGTGGGCGGGGGGTGGCCAGAACAACTGCTGGTGCAGTCTGCTCGGCCAGTGGGAGAGCCAGGCTGGCCACAGAGGGGTGTAAGTTTCAAAATAACATGTCCCCACTCTCACTTTCTCCCCTTCCTCTTGTAGAACAGGTTTTCCCTTGGTTTTCTCTTTCGACTGCTGTACCATAAGGTGGCAGCAGTCTGACTTCTTTTCCTCCTGTTACAATAGCATAAATGCTTCTACATACAGAATCTCATCATTTTTACCTGCTCTTTCACAAAACAATTCTAACTGCAAGATCGTATAATAAGTGAGCGATTCAGTGGCCACTGCTGTCCTGATCCTAACATATATTGGGTCACACACTATTAGAATAAAATATCATCTCTTCTTTAGTCATAGACCCACAGCTATATTTTGCCCATTTATTTAAGATACGCCCCAAAGGGCTTTCCTTAGGGACAGATGGAGTGTTTCCCATATTTATAAGTTCAGTGGGCTTCCCTGGTGGCACAGTGGTTAAGAATCTGCCTGCCAATGCAGGGAACACGGGTTCGAGCCCTAGTCCGGGAAGATACCACATGCCGTGGAGCAACTAAGCCCGTGGACCACAACTACTGAGCCTGCGCTCTAGAGCCCACACGCCACTACTACTGAAGCCCACACGCCTAGAGCCTGTGCTCTGCAACAAGAGAAGCCACCACAATGAGCAGCCCACTCACCGCAACTAGAGAAAGCCCATGTGCAGAAACGAAGACCCAACACAGCCAAAAAGATAAATAAATTAGATAAATAAAATTTTTAAAAAGTTCAAGAACAACAAAACACAAAAAGCACAAGCAAATTCTAATACCAAAAGCACAAAGAGATTCCATCAAGAATGAATGCAGTATAGCTGATTCACTTTGTTATACAGCAGAAACTAACACACCATTGTAAAGCAATTATACTCCAATAAAGATGTAAAAAAAAAAAAAAAAGAATGAATGCAAAACAAAAGCCAACAAACTGGTTCACAAAGCAGGTAGAGTCCAACAACAATTCCGCTCTCCAGCAGGGTACCCCAATCAAATGAACAAATTGGCTTTTCCCTTAAAGGAAAAATGCCCAAACTGAGAGGGGAAAATGTTCCCAGTTGTATATACTGGAGCTACTTACCCTACTATGTGAGACCCATTTGGCCCCCAAATGTTGATTCCCCACTTCAGCTGCCCAGCGCTGGGGCAGCCAGTGCCACTTCAGGGAATTCTGAAGGAAAGATCCTCAGGACAAATGGTCCCAGTGGCTGCTAGGGCCTTACCTGAAAATTCCCCAACAGAGGCCAACTAGCCACAAGCACCAAGGGTCCTGGCCAGCTCACCAAAATTTGTTGCCGAGCCCAAGCTCACTCTGCTCAGCAGACAACAGGCCAATAAATCAGGAGACAAGTTGTTGGGACAAGGAAGAACGACTTTAATTGGAAAGCTAGCAGACTGAGAAGATGGCAGACTAGGGTCTCAAAAAACCATCTTGTCCCAGTCCAAATTTGGGCTCCTTTTATACAGAAGAGGAGAGGGCAGGGACTACTGCAGTGCCAACCAATGGCTTAGTGGGACCACTAACGGTCACTTGTTGACAGTTGCTTGCTTGGGGGAGGGGCTCACTGTGGCACTGACCAATGGCTGAGCAGGATTGCTTAGGTTGCACCTGCCCCACCCCTATTACAGAACAACTCCACCCAGAGTCTATGTAAGGCACTGTTTTATTAGAACCATAAAAACCTACACACTTACATGTGAATTTGTAACTGGGAGAAACGCTGTCTGAATGTAAGATGTTTTTCCTTTGGCCCTTCTGACTTCCCTTCGGGGGCCTATCATTTTGTCACTAAATTTTGTCTCCTTGTTGCCTCATCTCCTCTGCCTCTCACATTTCTCCTCCTCGTAGCTAAATAGATGTCTCCAGAAGGGAAGCAAGACGGTTTAGGTGGCCAGTAAACTGGTAATAGGGGCAACTGAAGGGGGAGAGACCGTTGGTGCCGACATTTCTCCGAGAAGTCTCCTCTGTGGATAAACGGCCGCCTGTGTGTGGCCAAAGGCTGCGGCTTAGGATGGGAGGAGTTCTAGAAACCCGGGCGGTGGACGTAGATGGCTTTTCTCTTCTTAAATCATAGCGTTCCTGTGTCGTCCAGATCAGACAGTTATTCCCATCTTCTCTGTTACGGAGCCTAAACCAGCCTCTTGTTCATACTCCCTTGAAACCCATGAGGGGCAGTGACGTACTTCATCCTGAATCCATAGTCTCACAAACTAAACAGAAAAAAATGAGTTTTTGTTTGCGTGCGTGTGTGCGTGTGTGCGTGCGTGTGTGGGGTTCAAACCCAGGCCTGCCATGGAGGCTGTGCCTTCTCAATGCGGCTCTAGGGCTGCACAAAATGGATGGGAGCCCGTGGGAAAGAACAGGAAGCTCCAGCTGGTCAAGGAAGGCCTTTCAGAGAGGCTCCCTGCGGCCTCACGCTGACGGGAGGCCCGGATCCTGGAGTGGAGAGACAGTGCACCTGAGGGGACAGCCACAGAGTGTCAGGGGCCCGTGGCCAGGCGGGCGGTGGATGGACGTCACCGAGTGGGCTGTGCAGCCCTCTGGGGCTTCTGGGGAGGAGGACTGATCTGCCCTGCCTGGAGGGAGACGCCTTCCAGCATCGGCCTGGGACAGGCAGAGGTTTCCAGAGGCAGACGAGTTACAGGTCTGTTAAACAGTAGCAAGAAGGAAAAGCATTGAGTTCCTAGTTCTCATGCGGTGAGGAAATAAATAACCTGTGGGACAAAAGCACACCTGGTCACAGCTGGATCCCCTCCAAGGGTTTCAGCCAGGCGTCCTGATTGTCCTTCAACGTGGCACTAGGGTCACATCCATGACCGCAGGCTGAGGTGGGGCAGGGGCTGCAGGGAAGGGGCAGGTGGCACCCAGAGCAGAAAGAGGCCTTGGGGAGAGATGGGAGCAATCTTGGCCTGGCCCAGGGCAGGGGGCGTGAATCCCCAGGGCTGTGATAGGGCAGGGGAGCTGCCAAGACATCCGGGCCCTGATGGGGTAGACTCAGAAATGGGGGGAGGCTGGAGGTGTCAGGGGCCTTCCTGGCCCAGAGGAGCAGCATCTTCATCTGGGTCTGCGTGCTGGGGGAGGCCACAGTGTGGCCCCCATCTCGAGGTGTGGCCACACATCCCACGTCTCTCACAAAGGGGACAGCATGCCTGCCAGCACCCTCACAGTTCAGGTCTAGAGGCAGGGACCCTGGGCCTCAGAGGTTCCTGAAGTTCCTGCCTCTGCTTTCTGGAAAGGGTCCTGCCAGAGCCAGGCAGCCTGGGGGCCACGTCCTGGACAGCCGGGGCCTGCCCTGTGACCCAATCTCTCTGCGCCCAGGAGACCCCAATACGATCCTTGACCAGACAGTTGCACAAGAAAAGTCTACAGTGAGCACAGCCTCTGGAGCACCAAAGGTCTCCCTGCCCTCTCAGTGGACAGGGCTCTCCAGGGACTCACAGGACAGGGCGGTTGCACATACAAGCCTAGAGGGCTGCCGGGTCAAGGCCGCCGCATGTGTCCACCAGGTGTGGAGCTCCGCTCCAGTGCCGCGTGGACGACAGCCGCCCGCCTGCCCCCATCACTCCGCGGCCTCCTCCTGGTGCCCTCACGGGCCTTTCCCTCTGTGGGAGGGCTGCTGTGTGTCTTGTGGCTCTGCATCCTCACGGGCCTGCTGTTCTTCCTCGTGACCCTAACCTGCCATGACCCAAACTCCCCGAACGGCTTCTCCCTGGGCCCCTTCCAGTGTCAGCTCCTGTCTCAGCAGGGTCATCCCTGAGTGGCACCTCTGATGGGCCCAGTGCATGTTTGTGGCAGGTGATGTCATAGGTCAAAGGTTAGTCTCTGGTCGATTAGTTGTTTAGTCAACTCTGGCCCGTGGACTCAGGGCTAAAGCACAGCTGTGTAAGGGCCGGTGATGTCCTTGACCTGTAATGTGCAGTGGAGGCTCATGAGACCCACTAATAGAACACACATGTTTATGTATGTGCACATGTGTACACTAGCTGTATAAACGCACACGTGTGTGTACACATACATATATGTGCATGTGTGTCTATGCCTGTGCATCACTGCTGCAACACTGGGGTGAAATGTAGCTGGAAGTGGGATGTTCGGCCCTGGGTTTTAAGAAACATTAACAGTGAGCTTGTAGTCATGCCCTGTTGTTTAGTGTGTGAAAATTCCACAGGGAAAGGAAATGAAGAGGTTCTATCACATTCTCATCTTTATGATGAAAGCCAGGAAATAAATGTCTAAAGATGAACTAATATCTAAATGTTCAAATGTATCTACTCAAAGGAATTTTATATATTTGAAATGTTCATAGTTGAGACTTAACAACCGAGAAAAAGTTTATGTAGAAAAATTGGGGAAAGTACACACTTCTTTCTTACGCTCACAATTTAAATTAACATATGAAAATAGCCCAGAAAAATGAAAATGATGCGTTGTAGCAGGGGAGGGGTTTTATGGGTGATATTTTTTCTAAGGTTCTTTACAGTTGTTACATATCACTTTGACAATTAAAACACAAGAGGTCATTGGAACTGCAAAGAGGTACAGGAAGATAGTTTTACTGGTGGAGGTGACTTTTCCGGGGATAAGCAGCGTGTTTTCCCGGCATCCTCAGGCTTTAGCAGCTGCGGGTAAAATCCCAGCTTTACAAGCATCACTACTCCTAGGCTGAGGCCCCAGTCATGTCTCTGCCCACAGCCTTTTCTCTCTTTCTTCCTTTTCAAACCACAAACCCGCTGGTTGAGAACTTAAATGGATAAGAAGGGCTCTGGAATTAGATGCACGTGTCTGAACGTGGACTTGGGGTAAATGTCTCTGCCCGCGGAGCCTGGGGTCTCGTTTGGGGGCATCGGTGAGTGGCCTGCTCTTGGGTGGTGCTCAGCAGAGCAAGCACTGAGTCCTGGCAGCCGCTCCCGCCAGCCGGGTGTTGTAAATCCTACACTGATCCCCAGAAAGGATGGGGTGGAAGGTAGAACTCGGGCCCCGGGGCCCCGAGATGGATGGGAACCCTGGTTCTGAGAGTCCCCGGTAGTGGTGCTCTGAGCCGTCACCGAGGGGCTCTGATGCTTCTCAGTGAAATGATGGGTCTGGCGTCACCATGAAGACTGGTTGAGATCATCACGTGAACTGACTGAAAGCTGTAAAGCGCTGTCCCAACAGGCGGTGCCCTGGACCATCACTAATCCCGAGCCTGTGCTCCCGAGGACCCTCCCCCTCTCCTGCAGACCTGCCCGCTGGGGGCTGGGGCTGGACTTCGGACTCAGGTCTTCAGAGGAGGAAACTGAGACCCAGTGGGTCCCCTGCAGCCTCAGGCTCCATGCTCCTGGCCCGCCCACAGAGAGGTCCCCGCTGTGTCCCCGTGCAGGGCCCCACCCTCGAGTGACCACCCTCTCTGCTCTCTCCGTCTCAGGGCGCAGCGTGGATCCAGGCCTGGCCGGTCTGCTGGGGCAACAGGCACCGCGCTCCAAACAGCCTTTCGTGGTCACCTTTTTCAGGGCGAGCCCCGGCCCCGTCCGAGCCCCTCGGGCGGTGAGGCCCCTGAAGAGGAGGCTGCCGAAAAGAACCAACGAGCTGCCGCCCCCAAACAAACTGCCGGGGATCTTCGGTGAGGTTGGGGACCAGGTGGTGGGGACAGAACCCTCCTGGCTTCAGTGGGGTCAGGCTGATGGTCAGTCACCCAGCCACCTTTCCTGACACCACTTTGCCCCTGCACCCTGGGGACCAGCCACTGCACGGTCTCCAGGGCTCTGAGCATCTGCCCTTGCCGCCCTGAAGTCCCTTCCTGTCCTCCCTGGCTCACCAGGCCCCCACCCCACCCCCCCCGTCAAAATCAGGTGCCCCTGGTGGCCCTCGGTGCTGCCCCAGGCACCCTGAAGGATCCAAGCGTTTCTGTGAAGGTGTCCCTACCAGGCCAAGCCCCTTGGGATCAGAGCCCCCTGGTGCCCTCCTTTCCTTCACGGGGAGCCAGGCTTTGCTTGGCCTCAGTGGGAGCCACTTGCCCTGTGGAATGGGCGTGGCTGGAGAGGCGGATGAGGTCAGGGGTGTCTCCGGAGGAAAGGAGGAGGGGCTGCTGGGCGGCAGAGGGTCCCCGGGCTGCTGAGTGGACCATGGGGAGTCACAGGCTGAAAGTCAGGGGAGGCTGGGCTGAGCGTGGGGTGACTGTAACCACGGGGAATCATCTGGAGCCATCGAAGGTTCTTGACCAGGGTCACGGCGCCAGCAGAGCTGCAGAGATGGGCTTTATGAGACCAAATGGGTTAGTTTCCCATCGTTCATTTACTCAACAAATGAGCCCATCAGGGGGTCCCCCGCCCCGGGAGCTCCCCGTGGTGGGTGCACAGAGCGGGAACCCCAGCAAAGACCTTGCCCCTTCTGTCCCCCGCAGACGACGTCCACGGCTCCCACGGCCGACAGGTGTGCCGTCGGCATGAGCTCTATGTCAGCTTCCAGGACCTTGGCTGGCTGGTAATTCCTGACTCTCCTTCTTTCCTAAATGACAGTCCCCACCTTGAAGATGGCAAGTGTATGTCCAAGAGGAGGTAGAAGCATGGGGGATTTGCATTTTCTTGTTTTATTTTCCTCTGTGTTTTCCAAGTTCTCTAAAGGGAGAACGTGTTGCTTCTGTAGTGAAAAGTGCTTTTTTGTGAAAACCATGAAAACGGAGACTGTCTGAATCCTTAGCCATAAAATGTCAGCGCTGCAGCAGGAAAACTGAGGCCAGGGTGGGCAGTGCCTCTGGCCTTCGCTGTGACTGGGGAGGATGAAGCTGAGCGCTGATGGCGCATGAAGGGGACGGAGATCGTGCCCAGCCCTGTCTGCTGAGGGTCTTCCGGTGGATGTCAGACCTCTGGGGGAGACTGCCCTGGGCGGGGCCCGAGGGTGGGCTGGTGGGCCCTGAGGCTGAGGGAGGGTAAGGGGCAGCCCTGAGTTGTGCTGTGACAGGTGCTGGACTGGGGGGCTCGGGAGGGGCACATGGATGGGACTCACCTTCTCCCATTACCTGCCCCCAGGACTGGGTCATCGCCCCCCAAGGCTACTCAGCCTATTACTGTGAAGGGGAGTGCTCCTTCCCACTGGACTCCTGCATGAACGCCACCAACCACGCCATCCTGCAGTCCCTGGTCAGTACCGCGTCCCTCTGCCTGGACGCCCAGGGGAGGGGTTTGCGGAGGAGAGGGGCGCGTGCAGCCAGCAGGTGATGGCAGCACTGCTGTGTCAGGGAGCTTTCTCTACATGGAAACCTTTCTGCATGCACGTGCAGTGAAATCCCACAGCCGTGCAGAAACTGGTCCCCGTGTGGGCCACCCCCAACCCGTGCACCTAAACACACGTGCACGTGGGGGACTTGCACGTCCATGCGGTGGGTATCAGACTTACAAAGGCCCGCCTGCTGGTGGTCAGAGGCACAGCCCGTGCATGATAGGCGGGCATCCCACACGGCTACTTGTGCCCTCGGAACACACACGTGCACCATGTTCACTGGCACGTTCGGCCTCCTGTGTGTCACACACGCCCTCAGGGTCGGGGTGGGTGACGCACATGTGGGTTCTGCCCCCTCTTCCTGTGCAGGAGTCCCCAGGTACCCTGTGCCCTTCTGGTTTCCCCTCCTGTTCCTTTCCCATTGGCTCTTTTTTCTGGGTCCCTCTGGGCTCTTTGTGTCTCTACAGGCTTTTGATGCCCCGGTGTCTGGGGAAACTTTAAATGCTGAAAAAGTTTCTAATAGGAACACTGTTGCTGCTGCTTATCGCTAAGTGTTTTAAATGTTTTTTAGTGCTGAGGCTTCTTTCTAGAACATTGACCTGGACACTGTAGTTACAGGTTGTTCAAGGTGATGCCCTAGAGCAAATGAGTTAAGGCAGCATGGACCCCAGGATAATGCCTCCTTTCCCAATGGTCACATGGGATTTGCTGGACCCCTGGGGAGCTGCCTTCCTTGAAGAAGGTCAGGGGTGATGGAGCCTGTCCTGGCAGCAGGCTGCTCAGAGCTGGGGCTTCTGGGATAAGGCTGGGCTCTGGGAACCGGGGGCCAGGCTGCCGGACAGGGCCCCCCATGAGACGGCTTCGCCCAGGTCCTGCTCAGTGGCCTCCGTGAGGCCTGGGAGTTCCCGGTGGATGGAAGCAGGTTCCCTTTTCTCTCTAGCCCCTGACAGGCTGGACAGGCCCTTCCATGTGGGGCCCCGATGAAGAGTCCAGGGTGAACGGCCGCATGAGTCTCCAGATAAATATTTTTGTAGAGGCTGCAAGAGCTCACTCAGTCAGGCTGTCTTTAGGGGTAGAGCTGTTTGGAGGAGGGTAGCAGAATCCTCGTGCCAGGTCCCAGTCGTGCCGCGGCCTCGGCTTCAGCCATGGAACTGGACAGGTGACTCGGTCCCTGTGCCCTCAGCGGTCATCTGCCCAGAACAATCCCTGCCTAGAAATCGTTAGGAAGGGTGGAGGTGCTTTGAGAAACAACAGTGTCAGTCACCCCAAGGGTGAGCCTAGAAGTCTGGCCGCCAGCAGGTGTACCACGGACCTTCACCGGCTCCCAGTCTGGAGGGGGAGACGGACCAGAAACAGCTCATGTGGACAAGACACCATTAGGGACGTTGCAGAAGCGCAGGGAGGAGAGAGGAGCAGAGGGGACCCCGGGGGCGGCGCTGCAGGGGCGCAGGCAGGACCTGGCACACGTGCCAGGGGCCAGCAGGGTCAGGGTCGTCCTGACAGGAGGGGCTGTGACAGGATCCACAGGTGCCCAGGCTGGGCCTGAGGGCAGCGGCGGGGCGGGGGGAGGGGTTGGGGTGGCCAAGGGGGCGGGGCCGGGGCAGAGTTCGCGCCAGCACCTGCGGGGCTGCGGGGCGGGATGGCGCCGGGGAGGGGCGAGCGGCTGGAGCCCGGGCGGCAGGAGCTGGGGGCTGGGACGGGGTCCCCGCGGTTCTCACGCCTCTGCCTGCCGCCCCCTCCCCGCCAGGTGCACCTGATGAAGGCTGACGCGGTGCCCAAGGCGTGCTGCGCGCCCACCAAACTGAGCGCTACCTCCGTGCTCTACTACGACAGCAGCAACAACGTCATCCTGCGCAAGCACCGCAACATGGTGGTCCGCGCCTGCGGCTGCCACTGAGGCCCCGCCCCGCCTGCTGCACCGCCCCTACCGGGTCAGGTCAGACCTCCGCAGGGGGCACCACCCAGCGCCCTCACAGCTCAGGCAGGGCGGCGGCAGCGAGGGCGCCCCTCCGCTGCCCACATCCTGCCAGGGGCTGGTCCTCCCCAGGCCCCTCTGCCCCGCCCCCGCCCGGCGCCTGAGGCGGTGGTGGAACTCCGGCCTGGTGGTCTGCGTCCGCAGCAGGGTCCTACCCCAGCCCCTCCCCAGAGGCACGGGCTGACCGTTCTTTGGGGCTGGCAGAGAGTCCTGTCTGAGGACCTGCCCTTGTTCACTGCTGGCCCAGCTGTGGGCGGTTGTGGGACGAACTCAGAGGCACCTGCAGCCCAGGATGGCCACCTCAGGCCCTTCACCGTCCACAACAGTGTCTGGGGATGTGTAGACAGGTCCTGGTCCATCTCCAGATGCCTGCCCTTCCCAGGTGCAAAACTGGGCATTTCTGGGCACTTCTGTTAGAGTGTGGAGTTGCCCTTGGTGGGCTATATTTGTGGATCTGAATTACCAAACCGCTGGCCACAAGGAGGCATGTGGGTCGCCTCCAGAAAGAGCTAAATGAACAGCATGATTTAGGGCCAAGGCCGATGGCATTCATCTTCCCTGTCCTCCTCCCTTGACCTGCCTCCGCTGTCTGGGGAAGACGTGCAGTGCACGGACACTTTAGGGAAACAAAAAATCCTGGGGGCTTTATTGACCCCATCTGTCTGTCACCATGTTGAACCATCGGGAGTTCAGCTCTGTGGAAAAGTTATCTTTTTGCTGAGCCAAGTATGGTGGATACATCGGGTGGCCCAGGGTGACAATGCCCAGCACGGGTGACATAGTTTCCCTTAACCTTCTGCACGGCAGTCATCAATAATCAACCTTGATATTTTTTCTTTCAAATCTGGATAGAATTTCAAAATGACCAGCACAGAACTCCAGGTGGCCACCACCAACAGGTTAGAGTTGGCATGTGGAGTGAAAACTCTCGCCATCTCCTGCCTCCAGTGCTCTGGGACACGGGGCAGCCTGGGGCCAGGCGTGGAGCGAGGGCAAGGCTTGTTAGCACCTGCCCGTGTCCAGAAGCTGTCAGAAACAGACTGTTCAGCCAAGTCTGCGTCACCCTGTGTGCCCAGGAGCCCTGTCCTGTCTCTTGGGGCCTGTGAGCCAGAGAAAAGGCCCCGGTCCCAGGGGAGTGACAGGCAGCAATTAAGCTGAGCTGGGTGGGGCGGTTCCCGGAAACCACTGCTCTCCTTGGAGCGGCCGCCGGCAGCTGGAGTGTTTATTTGATTTCTGACTTGGTAAGCCTGTAATTTACCTGGTGGAGCAGACTGCGTCCAGCTGCCCGAACCCTGAAATACTGTGTCATTAAAAGCACAGCCTGGGCCCGCCCCAACCCACAGGCACAGCCCAGGATGTGCAGCCCTGGAATTCACTCTGCGCCCCAAGGAGGGGCTCCGGGAGCGCAGGTCTGGCAGCAGGGGTGGAGGCTGGGGCCTTGCTGCAGGACAGCAGCCCCTCCGCCTGGACCTGGGAGGGCCTCTGGGAGCCAGGGCACAGGAAGTGACCCTCCCCATGGACACAGGAAGTTGGTGGTCTCCTGTTTAGCCTGGGGCTTTGAGCTGAGGCTGGCAGTGAGCGGACCAGGTACCAGCGCAAGTGTAAGGAGACCCGTATTCTGGCTCCAGCTCAGCCACTGATGTCTGGGCAAGTGCCCCCTGATTCAGGGTTCAGTTTCCTGTCTCTGGCATGAGGACATACAAGGACTCTGACGTCTCCAAAGGCCGTTCCAGCCAGAGAATCTGCCTGCCACTCTGGCCATCTCTTCTCAGAGAGCCAAGACATGGCCTGAGTGCCCAGCTGTCCTAGGACTTGAAACCTGCCAAATTCAGGGCCTTATCCAGAGCTCTCTCCTCCCAACATCAAGGGCAGTGGAGGCTTAGAAACTTTTGACAAATGTCAGTGTTAAGTTTCTTCAGTGCCTAAGCACATAACCTGGCATGGTTTGGGGCACCAGGAAAGTTTATGAAGTGAATGTTTTGAAGATGTGGACTGCCCTGCCCTCAGAGGTGTAGAACAAAAGGAACATAGGATTGTGACACGACTCCCGTTTCATGCAATAAAGCCAACAGTCCAGCAGTCACGGCCTTCCTGACACTTCTGGCACCTTCAGCCATCCAGGTGGCCACCAAATGAAATCAGATAGAAGAGGCTTCAGAGAAGGGAGACAATTAAGGACGGAAAGCCGATGAGGTGGCAGTGGTCAGTCACTAGGCCCACCTCGTTTATCTGGTTGCCCTTGGCAGTCTGGGTCACGTTCAAGGCTGTACATGAGAAGCATAAATGAGGGTGGTCAACTCAGGCCCACTGGTGGCAAAGTAAGCACTGCCGGAAAGGGTGGGCCCAAAGGAACAGCAGCGCCTGGGGCCACGCTGTGTGGGCACACTGCTCTGTCACCTCACCCCTGGTGCGCATCTTCATAACCGAAGTGTGATCCTGGCCCAGATGCCAGCTCATCGGGCGAAGCCCTATTCTTTTGTATCTCTATGTAGGGAAGTAGGTGACATTCTTCAAGAAATTCCCTGTAACTTCATAGGGAAGGAAGCTGTGACAGGAGAGGGTGAGCTTTGTAGCTCGCAGACCCGCTGGCAACAAGCCCTGGCTCTGCCTCTTGTTGATCTGACCACACTGCGCACCGGGAAGCCGGCTCCTCCCTCTGTAGAACGGGCTACTGGCTCTGCCCTGGCAAGGCCAGCACGGGAAGCAGGTCTGTTCGGAGCACTCGGCACTGGGTCTGCACACCTGCGCCGAATGAATAGCATTATTAGTGGCCTTATTTTATTATTTTTTTTGCGGTACGCGGGCCTCTCACTGTTGTGGCCTCTCCCGTCGTGGAGCACAGGCTCCGGATGTGCAGGCTCAGCGGCCATGGCTCACGGGCCCAGCCGCTCCGCGGCACGTGGGATCTTCCCGGACCGGGGCACGAACCCGTGTCCCCTGCATCGCAGGCGGACTCTCAACCACTGCGCCACCAGGGAAGCCCTAGTGGCCTTATTTTAAATGAATTTGCAAATGTGGGCCTCTCCTGCGTGCCTTCCTATTAAAACCCACTCCTCCCAGAATGTGTCCTTGGAGGTGCTGCTGTACTTACTTCAAAGCTGTGCTTTTCCTAAAAAAATAAAAACTTGGTAGTCTCCTGGGGTGAGGTGTGGACTTGCCTGCCCCTCCGTGGGGAGGGGGGGGGCATAGCGGCCAGCAGGGGACATGGCAGCGTTGCCCCCTCTCTGTCCTTCCACGGCCCTGCTCACTAGTGCAGCTCAAGGGGAAACTTTCTGGGGTTTGTCTCCTCACTGGGAAGCCTTGAGCAAGCATTTGGCCCTCTTTAAAAAAAAAAGTTTTTCTCACTTAAGAAAATATTACATGTGTGTCGGGGACACTCTTGAAAATCAAAAGCAGAATACAAACACACACAATCTCACCACGTGGAGACAACCGGGGTTAATAATTCCTTCCAGGCTTCTTTCCTTAGCACACTCCTGTCGGTCTCTTTATATAATATATGGGTATTCTACAAAGTTAGGATCGTACTCTATGTGCTGCTTGGTGATCTGAATTATTCAATCTATGACATATTTTGAACATTTCTGTTATTAAATATTCTCTGGAAACATAGTTTGCAGTAGCACTCCATCCCTTGACCTCTGCCTTAGTTTTGTCACTTACAAACCAGGGCTCACTATTCCTTCCCCGGAGGGCAGGTATGCAGCCCCCCGATCCTGTCACCTGCAGCCCTAGCCCAGCATCGGGAAGGCAGGGAGCCAGGGCACGGCCACCAGGCTGGCCATTAGCCCAGAACACCTGGGCCAGGAACCTCAGCTCTGAGGCTCAGGTCACCACCTGCACAAGGGTCACAGGTGATGACCATGCAGTAGTTTCTGGGGAAGCCCTTACACAGGACAGGGTGAGCAATCGGCCCCTGATGATCCCCCAACCAGCCTCTCTGGCCAGTCCACTGGTCCCCCCTTCCCAGGGCCATCAGGGAGGTCCAGTGACGAAGTTCCCCTGCCCCCACCCTGCCCTTGTTTCACAAGGGCTTTGTGACCAGTCTTCCCTCCTGAGGCCTCAGGCCAGCCTGCTCCCCATCCCCACCTCATCCCTAGGGCCAGCCATGCCGACTCTGAGTACTTCACACACGTTCCCTTGTCTCTTGGACATCACACCAGCCCCGAGTGGCTGGCATTCTCCTGGCCTCACTGCTGCGTGTTCTGACAGCCACAGCTGACCACCAGTGAGAGGGACACCTCTGTTAAGTAGTGAGGGCCCCAGCCAGGAATACTGCAGCAGTGGATCCCAGCCACGGGAGTGGACCCCAGCCAGCCAAAGGGGATGAAGCCCCACCTGAAGGCAGAGAGCCAGGCTGGCACAGGGCGGCAGAGGCAAGCCTGGCATCCATCTCTCCGCAGGAACTGACCTGGGGGCACTGGGGCCAGCAGGCTGCCCCACCCACCCCCGACTCAACCTGATCTCAGCCCAAAATGAGACAAAGGCTGAGGGAACCAGCCCAGCGCAGCAGTTTCTGAATGCTGAGACTCGATCCAGACAGCCACTCGCAGGCGGCAGGGGAGCAGGTGGCAGCCCTGGACAAGGTTTCTGGTGACTGAGCACCTGACGGGGCTCAGCCTCGGCACAGCGGGTTGCTGCGAGGTGGCCTGGCTGGTGTGGGTGACAGGCGAGCCTAGAGCAAGTGACAGACCGCAGCGTCGGAGCACAACTTCCAGGTGGGACTGCGGGCGGGGCAGGAACCACCTCTGGCTTCTTGTATCTCCCCGGCACCAAGCTCATGGCCTGGCAAAAGAAGGGTCCTGGACTCTGCTGTAATACAATTCTGACTGTTGGTTCACCGAATGAACAATAAGTGAACGGGTCGCTGAGACGGACCACTGTGCCCATTAGACTCAAGACCAGCAGGTGTGAGGGCAGGAACGGGGCCTGGCTCAGCCACCTCGCCCACCTGGCAGCAGGTCAGAGACAGGACACAGAGGCACTGCTGCAGCAGCTCTGACCTCAGCTGCCCTGCAGGTCTGGCAAGGGTGTGCCTTCTGGGCCAGCCTGGAGAGGAGGGAAGCAGCACGGGAGGGACTACGGTCTGTCATCCGTTGCAGCAGGACAGGTCAGTCACAGGTGCAACCTCTGAAAACACCTGGGACCTGGCTGCGTGGCAGCAGTACAAGAACTAGGATTAATTTTACCAGAAGACACAGCCAAGATCCACACAGGCGGGCCCAGGAGAGGCCCTGGCCTGGAAAGGGCACGCACAGCCGTCCACGGTGGGGAGGGCACCACCCTGGCCCACGGACCCACTTGGGGAAGAGCCAGAGGTGGCCCAGGCCGTGCCTGCAGAGGAGCTGCCCCACGCTGACCCCAAGGAAGGGCCAGGACACAAAGCCCTGCTTGCTGCAAACGGGACACCTTGGCTGCCGGTTCCCCGGGCTGACAGCTGCCCTCTCACACGTACTCCCCACAGTCGGAGATGATGACCTTCTGCTTGGGTTTCCCATCCTTGCTGCCCTGGGCCTTTGCAGGCAAAACAGAAGAGGAGGAATCAGGGGAGGGAGGGAGGGTGGAGAGGAAAGGGCAGCTCAGGATACCCGCCCCGCCCCCTGCCCCCCCCCACCCCCAGCAGCAGCAGCCGTGGCCTCTCTCTCCAGGCCCCGGAGCCCCCGCTCCTGCCCTCCCACATGGCTGTGTACCGGGGGCCCGGGCGGCCGCCCACCTCAATCTGCCGCAAGACATCCAGGCCTTCCATGATCTCCCCAAATACCACGTGCTTGCCGTCCAGCCAGTCCGTCTTGTCACATGTCAGGAAGAACTGGGAACCGTTGGTGTTTGGGCCAGAGTTGGCCATGGAGAGCAGGCCTGGGGGAGAGAACGACCACATCGACCCCCTCCACCCTGCTCCCGGCCCTCAGGACGTCTGGTAGTAGAGGGAGGAGCGTAAATGCTGCTGGGATGTCTGGCCCTCAGAGGATGTCTGTGCACACTGCTGTCAGCCTTTCAGACAGGCAGGCTCAGACTCTGGGATGTACAGAGTCTTGGATGCCTTGTCTTCCACTCAACTGATAGTCAATGAAACGCTAAGCATGGTTGTTTCAATCATTTTATACTAGTTTGTCCTTTCATTAATTCATTCAACAAATACTTATTACTTCATAACCAGGCACCTGTTGAACCCTGGGGACACTGGTCCCAGGCCTGGTGGAGCCCACAGTCTAGCGGAAAAGAGTCACTCACAAGTTAAATATTGATTCATCTCAGGAATGCAAGCTTGGTTTAATATCCAGAAACCAATGTAATAAACCGTATCAATAGAATAAAGAACAAAAACCACATAATAAACTCAATAGATGCAGGAAAAAAAATCCAACACCTTTTCATGATAAAAACACCCAACAAACAAGGAATAAAAGGGAACTTCCTTAATCTGATAAAGGATATCTACAAAAAAACACATAGTTTTCCAATTCTAGGTATATACTTAAGAGAAATAAATACACATGCCCACACAAAAACCTATATATGAATGTTCACAGCAGCATCATAATAGCCGAAAATTAGAAACAACCCAAATGTCCATCAACTTATGAATAAACTGTGGTATACCCGTAAGTGGAATATTAATTGGCAATAAAAAAAGAATGAAAATACTGATACACACTATATTGTAGATGAACATTTTTTAAAACATTATGCTAAATGAAAGAAGCCAGTCACAAAAGCCTACAATTTTATGATTCTGTTTACATGAAATGCCCATAATAGGCAAATCCACAAAGAAGATTAGTGTTTGCCTAGGGCTGGGGGACAAGGGGATTAGGGAATGACTGCTAAAGAGTGTGGGGTTTCTTTTTGGAGGTGATGAAAACATTCTAAAATTATATGTGGGGATGGCTACATGACTATGTGAATTCATTAGAAACCACTGAAATGTATATTTTTATTTTTTGGCCACACCATGCAGCATGCGGGATCTTAGTTCTCCAACCAGGGATCAAACTCACACGCCCTGCATTGGGAGCGCGGAGTCTTTAACCACTGGACCGCCAGGGAAGTCCCGAAATGTATACTTTAAATGGGTGAACTGAATGGTACGTGAATTCTATCTCAATGAAACTGTTAAAAAATAAAGATAATTATGCTCTGAAATAGTGAAGCCTAGTGGCAGAGATGTTTGCTCAGTGAATGAGCACAAAAGACAGTCACCTCAGACAGACACACACACACTGGTGACAGTATCACAGAAGGCTTTCTGGAGGAAGTGACATCCGAGTTTAGTCTAAAAGGCCCAGGTTTGGCAGGGGCTGATGGAGTGTAGCATGAGGAGCTGCAGTTCATCTGTGGCAACAAGAAACTCCACCCCCCGTGGCTGGGCCTCTAAAACGTGTGCTCCCTTCAAATGGGGACTGAGTCCCACTCTACTTTCAGGCCGGAGTTGATCAGGGTGCCTGACACATAATGGACTGGCCCTGTGAATATCTGTTTTAAATATTTAAATATTTACTGCAGGTTTACTATGTGTCAGACACTGTTCCAGAATACAATGGTGAACAAGAAAGACTAAGTCCTGCCCTCATGAGGCTGACATTCTCAGGAGAAATGACAATAATTAAGTAAAAGAGTAAATTTATAATATGATTTCCAGTAACCAGTAACCAGTGCGTGAAGAAAAATGAAGCTGATTAAGAAGAAGAGCAAGATGGTAGGAAAGCCCATTTTAGACAGAGAGGCAAGGGCAGGCTTCTTGGGCTAGACGACCTGTAGGTGACGCCCAGAGATGAGGGGTGAAGCCTGTGGGTGCTGGAGGAGGAAGCCTCCAGGAGAGGAGCCGGCACCTGCCACGGCCCTGTGGCAAGTGAGCTCCGGGTGTCTGAGGAACAGCCAGACTGCAGTGGGGGCGGAGAGGGCGAGCAGCACAGCCCATGAGCCTGGAGAGGGGCCAGGACCCAGGGCAGCCGGCCTGTAGGACCAGATGCTACACGAGATGCGCCACGGGGGGGCTGTCAGCAGGAGAGCAATGTGATGAGAGTTACTCTTAAAAAGGACTGCTCTGACCACCTTGCAGAGATTAGACTCTGCGGGGGAAGAGGCAAGAGTGGAAGGAGGGAGATGAGCTCGGGGACGCTGGTGGTGGTGGAGGAAGGTGAAGAGCACCTGCACCAGGAGGTGAACTGAAGACAGATGGACCTGCCATCCGGGCAACAGAGGAGGGGGGCAAGGATGAGTCCTAAGCTTCTGACCAAGCAGCCAGGTAGACGGTGGCTGAAACAGGGGAGATGGCGAGGGAGCGCTCGGGGGTGAAGAGCAAGAGCTGCTTGGGCACGTGAGGTCTGCGACCCCGCTGGGATGTCCAGGGAAGACAGCTGGAGAGCAGCAGCGAGACATACACGGGGCCGAGAGAAATTCAGCAGACATGAGGGAAAGCCCCGGGACGGGACAGGATCGTCTAGGGCAGTGACTCTAAATAGGGTAATGCTGCCCCCTCGAGGCTATTTGGAAAGTTCAAGGCATGGTTTTGGTTGTCAGTAATACTGGGGAGGAAGCAGGCATGTCCTGCAATGTCCCACCTAATGAAGAATTATTCTAAATCTTCTTAGACTTTCAATGCCCAGACAAACATTCATGCAGATGACAAATATCTGTTTATAATGATCTAAGCCTAGAACCTAACTCCATTTTACATGTAAATCCAAAGATTTATTATGTAGAATTTTTTCAGAAATGGACCTACCACATAAACTGAGGGAAGAGTCACTTTCTTTTTGTTCAGAATATTACCAAGAGATGTTCACTGTTTCAGAAAATCACGTTGCCGTGACTCTGGTGACATGACATGCCAGTGTCAGTCCACGTTGCTAACCTGCTCCAGGCAGAAGTTCATGTGTTTAAATATTCCATACATGCAGTTGTGTCCAAGCATCTAAATACCGAAACGCATATTGTTTTATTCTAAATTACTTTCCTTTATGTTATAATACTACTTTTTAAAAATTAGGTATTGGCAGGATATATTAGCTGTGACTTTCATTTCAGCATATAGGAAAGTATCAGTTCTAAGAGGTGGGCACGAGGCTAACGCGTTAAGAACCGTTAAGTAAAGAGTAAGTGTAGACAGAGAAGAAAAACCAGGGCTGAGCTTTGAGTCCCTCTAGCAACTTGGAGGTGGGGAGGAGGAGAAAGCAAAGGAACTGAAGATGAGCAGCCTGTGAGGCACAAAGAGAACGGAAGATGAGGTGTTCTGCCAGCAAGTGAAGAAAGGGGTTCAGGAAGGGCGTGATTCATAGTATCAAGTGCTACTGAGAGGTGGAAAAAGAGGGCCGAGCCTTGGCTGCTGGCAAGATGGAGGCTGTTGGCATCTTCAACAAGAGCAAGGCGTGGTGGGGAAGGAAGTCTCACTGGAGGGGGCTGAGGAAAGAAACAGAAGCCATGAGCTTACACAACTCTTAAGAAGTTTTGCTAAAAAGGGACCAGAGAATTAATGTGGAAGCTGGAGGGGGAACACAGGGTCAAGGGAGAGTTATTTTATTTCTTTAAAGGCTGGCAGCACTGCAGCATGAGGGGGACTGGAGGAGGCAGTAAAGGGAGGGGAGGACCCAGGGTCTGATGGGAACTGAGAAGAGAGTACAGCAGATCTTTCTCATTATTCCTACTGCTCAGTGAGATAAGAAGCAAGATCATTAGCTGGGAGGGAGGGTGGAGGGGGCAACGCTGGAGATCTGAGGATCGAGGAAAAGGAGTGTTTTCTTCTCAGACTGTGGATGAGGATCAATCAGTGATCTGCGAGGACTGCTGGGCTGTGCTCCTCAACCTGAAGGGGATCCGGTGCGTGGGCACGTGCTTTTCTCCAGCACATGGGAGTTTTGTACCAGGTGAGCAGGAGAGAGCAAGCAAAAGGCAGTGTGGCTGGAAGGCAAGAGTGAGGGAAGCAGAGCTGGTGACGGAGCCCGGGAAATGAGGAGGCAGCCGCAAGCCGCAAACAAACATCGGTGTCCTGGGGGTTGGGGAGGGGAGGGGAGGGGAGGGGAGGGGCCACGGCTGTGTGAGCAGATGATACATTTCAACTATAAATACCTCAGAAGGGCACGACTGTGACCACGATGAGACCTGGATATGCGCTGTAGGTGACAGTACTGTATCAGTGTGAATTTTCTGCTGCTGATAGCTATATGTTGTGGTAATGCTAAAAATGCCCTTGTTCTTAGGAAATAACACAATGAGGTATTTAGTGGTGAAAGTGCGTGAGGTCTCTGACTTACTCTCAAATGGCTGCTCCCAAATAGACATTGTCTATAAATATATACAGAAAGAGACTAGAATAAGTGAGGAACGATGGTCACCAGCAAACAACTGGTGATGTGGGTGAACGGCATATAAAGGTTTACAGGCAGGGGCTCCTTGTTCTGTTCTGGTAAACTTGAAATTATATAAAATAAAAAGTTACAAAAACAGTAACAACACATCGTTGTAGCAGCAGGAGCAGGCTATATGCCTTTTCCTCTTAAAAGGAGGCAAGCATGAACTTGAGTAAGTCAAAATAAAAAACAAAAAAACCTTTAGAAGCCTAAAGCTCTAGCCAGGCTGAACGCCTCTCCTCCGTTCACTGGGTGGCAGTCTGGAGACCAGAACCACAGCCCATCACTCCCCCCACACAGTCACCTGGCCCCAGCCCGGCCCGCCGATCACCACCCACCGATCGGGTCCCACCTGGTCCCATGTGTTTCAGAATAAAGTTTTCATCGTCAAACTTCTTCCCGTAGATGGACTTGCCCCCGGTGCCATTGTGGCTGGTGAAATCGCCGCTCTGGCACATGAACTGGGGGATGATGCGGTGGAAGCTGCTGCCCTTGAAGCCAAAGCCCTTCTCATGGGTGCACAGGCAGCGGAAGTTCTCTGGCGCCGAGAAAGGAAAAGGTACCCAGGTTAAAAATATCTAATTGGGGAGTTAAACCTCCAGCTCTCAGAATCTAAGAAAGTATATATTACCTTCACTTGAAGTAAACGTTTACTAGTGGTATGGCACACAAAGGGACTGAACAGACCAGGGGAATAGAACAGACAGTCCAGAAACAGACCAAGGTACATATAATTCAGTATTTCATAAAAGTTGTCATCTTAAAATCGTTGGGGCAAAAATGGACATTTTCTAAAATGGTGCTGGGACATATGAACAAACATTTGAAAAAAGGTGAAGCTGGATTTACAACTTAGCTCACTGCAAGAATAAACTCCAAATGGATCAGATATCTAAATGTAAAGAAACAATTAATTATCGGTACTAGAGGACAACATGGGTTGGATTCTTCTATAACCTGGGTGTAAGGAAGGACTTTCCAACTATCACTCAAAACCCAGGGGCAATTAAAAAAAAAATTCAACAACTTTTGCATGGCAAAAAAACTATAAACAAAGTAAAAACAACAACAAAAAATGACAAACTGGGAGAAATATTCATTGGCAACATACATCACAGAAAATCTAATATCCCCATATATGAAGAACTCTTAAAAAGTGGAAGGAAAAAAAAGATCAAACTTAACAGAAAAAGCGACAGAAGACATAAAAAAATCATTTTGGAGGGACAGTTTTTGTTATAAGTCATTAAATATATAAAAAGATATTCTTTGACAACCATAATAAGAAAAACATAAATTAAAACTATCAATACTTTGAGACACCATTTCTTGCCTATCAGACTAGCCAAAATTCAAAAACTTAAAAACACAATCTGTGAGTGAAGCCAAGGAAACAGGTATTCCCACACATTACTAGAGGGAATGCAAAATGATACCTCTTTGTAGGAGAATTTGTCAATATCTAACAAAACTACTTGTGCATTTACCCTTTGACCCAGTAACCCTACTTTTAGGAATGACCCTGAAGATATACCTCCAACGATATGAAATCCACATACACATTATTTGTAACCGCAGTATAATGGAAACAACCTAAATGCCCAAGCACCAGAATCTTGTTGAATAAACTATGGTATGTCCACCTTGTGAAGTATTATGAACAAGAACAGGAGATCTCTGTGAACTGATACGGAGTGATTGCCAGGATATGTTGTTTAGTGAAAAAAGCAAAGTGCAAAAGAGAATACACAATATGCTACATGCTGTGAAAGAAGGAAGGAAATAAGGAAATACTCCTATATCTGTTCATTTTTGCAAAAGGAAACAAAAGGAGGATTAACCAGGAACTAATGAAATTGGTTACTCATAGAAGGTGGGTGGGAATAGGGGCAGAGGGAGTGGGAGGGAGTGACACAACTCCATGTGTGCCTCTTGGTATAGTTTTGATTTCTGAAGCCTGTCAGTGTTTATTCAAAAAATAAAACTACATCAATAAGGCCGGGGGTGGGGGTGGAACCCCTAAAACGGAACACAAAGAGAAACAAGTGAGAACTTAAGTTAAATGGATAACCTAGCCATACAGAAGAAAGGAATCTAAGAACTCTTTGAACACAGTATTTGGACCCTTTACAGACTGAAGAAAAAGAACTGCAAAAAAACTGTTTGTTGGTAGTGGTACAAATGTAGCAATTCTGAAACTATTTTGTACTGTAGGATTGAACAGTATGTGAATATACTGATGTTATTGGGAGCCAAGGCTCTCGCTGTGGGAGAAAGGTGATATAAATATGTAGTATTAGACAGAAATTAGAGTATCAGTATGAATTCATGACTTAAAGATATACATACACACATATACACACACACACACACACACACACACACACTTCCTACTGAAAGGCTGAAAGGGCCTAGGCTCAGTGACACCCCAGAAGCAGTGTACCTACTCAGGATCCAGATCTTGATTTCTAATTATTATTTCCTACTAAAAGGAACAGGAGCTTCTTGGAGAAATGGCTGATTCCAGGGTCAGAGCAGAGACAGTACCAGATAAGCCCAGATCTTTTTATTGTACCAGAAAGTAAGGAAATGCTCAAAAAATGAGTCAAATGGATATGATATAGGAGCAGACTTGAGGGGGCTCCTGATGGCCAAACTTAGGACAGTCTGAGCAACTGACAAGTGAGTGTAATGGAGTAGAACATGAATAAAAAGACTCATGAGTGCACACTAACACACAGACCTACTAACGCAAAACAAATAAAGGGGGAAGGAAGAAGAGAAAGCTCTTATTCATAGCAGATGGCTAATTAGAATAAATGTAGAAATGCTAATGTTTTTAATACAGAGGGAGCAATAATTAGAAAATTACCATCACGGTAATAATTGACTTAGTCTAGAATCAAAAACAGAATACCAAAAATCACCAGGTAAAAAGTCTTAAAGTGTCTCCTTAAAAGTCACTTATCAGTTACAAAGGGGAATAAAAGTACCTTGTGAGTGGGGAAAAACTGGCAGACACAACCTTAACCAAGTAACCCTCACCAGTAATGGAAAAATCGACATTAGTGACAGGGAGACAGACATGTCACTTCTGGAGTACTGCAAAGAATGCCAAAAATAACCTGAATCTAATCGTGAGGAAACAAATTCAAATGAGGAACATTCTATAAAACAACTGGCCTGGAGTCTTCAAAAACGACAATGTCATAAAAGACAAAGGCTGAGGAACAGTTCCAGATTAAAGGAGATTAAACTGACACAACAAACACAGTGCATGATTCTAGATTAGGGGGAGAAAGGTTTCTGGGAAGGACAGTATTAGGATATCAGAAATGATACCCTGGGGACTTCCCTGGTGGTCCAGGGGTTAAGACTTGTGATCCCAGTGCAGGGGGCACAGGTTTGATCCCTGGTCGGGGAACTAAGATCCTGCATGCTGAATGCCTCGGCCAAAAAAAAAAAAAAAGATTTCCTGTAAGGACAGCCCTAAATCAGTGCTCATTAGCGAGTGCTATGTCCCTGGGGGTCCAGGAACCAAGAAGTAGAAGCTGGAGTGGTCCTGGTTACCATCACTCCTGTTACTTTCCATCCCTGCAACTCAAGCCTCTGTGGATCTAGAGGTCCTGGTTCCTAGCGGGCACACCTTCACCAGTGGAGACAACCAGACTCCCATTACACTTTAAGCTATGCCACTGGGTGATCACTTCAGGCTCCTTGTGCCAGGTGACAAGCAGGTAAGAAAAGCAGTCATCATCTTGGCGAGATTCTTGACCTTGGTCTTTAGGAGGTAGGTCTGCTGTTACACAACAGGGCTGGTCAGAATACGTTTGGGGGACCCATGGGACCTCTCTTGTACTCCCCTGCCCAATCTTGATGGGCAGCCATGGCCTGGGAAGGGCACAATGACCAGGAGCTCAAATCCCCTTGGATAAAGGTCTAGGTCACCTCATCAGGTAAGCCATGTAGACAAGCAGAGAAGCCAGCTGAGGTGAGGGTGAGGAATCTGGAATAAAGTAAAGGAGGGAGATGACAAGTATCGTTTGTGGTTCTGAGACCAAGAGCAGCAATGGGATTATAGTTCCATTAACATTCCTCTAGAAGTTTCCCCAGAAAAAGAGACCAACCAGAGTCCTGGAGGAGCCGTTCCCAGGTGAAGTAAGTGGATCTGAGTTGCGAGATGGGTGGACTGCAATGGATGCTGCGGTTAAGCCCACAGATCCTCTCCAAGACCAAGACCCGCATTCCCTCACCCCCTCACCTCCCAGGAGTGTTGGATGCTACCAGGCCCAGGATGGGTCCCACCCAGGAAATGCCTTTGGCCAAAGAGAGCTGCCTCACCACTCCTGGGAATCAGCCAGAATTCATGACTGGTCCATATGAGGGTACAAAAGCCTGGCCCCCTGGCCTAAAATTCAGAGCTGGACATTCTGGAGGGATATCCAAGCTCCCAAACTCCCCATGGGATCAGCTGAGGTCTCTGTGTGACTGCAAGGCTGGTCAATTACTCTATTTTTGCCCCATCTACTCCACTCATTCTCTTACAGAAGTTGTTCCTGAGATCACTCCCCAATAAACTTCCTGCATCTACCTCTCCATGAGTCTGTTTCCCAGAAAAACTGACCTATAACAGCCAAAAACTGAGAAAAATCAAGTAGCAGTAACATGAATATATTTTTCAGAGATAGAGCAATAAAAGTCAAAATAATCACCTAAGAGAAAAGAATGTTGCCTGTGGCAGGGCAGAAAAATTATGACGATGGGGGAGCAGAAAAATGTCATGTTTTGTAACAAACTCCAAAGAACAATTTTCTTTAAACTGTATGCAATTATGACTTTGATAAGCATTAAAAAAAAAAAAAAAGCTAGATTGAAACAAAAAAAAGGATCATGGGTAAAAAGAGTAATTATGAATATTTAAGGAAATAGGCAACGTACAACAACTGTCAATAGTAGTTACCTCTGTGAGATGGGCTGGAGATAGTGAGGAGAAAAATTTTAGCTTTTAATTTATAACTTAAAAATTGTAACCTTCCAGGGGAGAAACCTGGCAGAGATCTCCTTAACCAAGTGGTCAAAGTTAACATCACAAACATTGGAACTGACCTCAAGTACTTCCTCATATGATGCACTAACAAGGAAACAACGTTCTTCTGAGGTATTCCTGCCGAAACACATCATCTAAATCTAATCACGCGGAAGTACCAGGCAAAGACAAACCGAGAAACAATCTTAGAAACAACTGGCCTGTCTCTTCAAAGATGTCAAGATCAAGAAAGACAATAAAAAACTGAGAAACTGTTAGAAATAAAAGGAGACTAAAGAGACCCCCCCCCCCACTAAATGCAATGTGTGACTCCTTGTCAAGGAACAGAAATTGTTAACATTACTATAAAGAACAATATTGGGATAAGTGATGAAATTTGAATATGACCTGAAGATTAGTTAATAGTGTTATACTGATGTTAAATTTCCTGATTTTGATAGCTGTACTATGATTATGTAAGAGAATATTCTTGTTCTTAGGAAATTCATACTGAAGAACGATGTATGTCTTCAACTTCCTCTCAACTAGTATGGGGGTAAAAAAATACACGTATGTATGTATGTATATAAACAAAATGATAAAGCATAAGGGCAAAAAAGTAAATTAATCAACAGTTAAAGGATATATGAGAGTTCCTTGTACTATTCGTATAGAATTCTTATTCTATCTGTAAGGTTGAAAATATATCAAAACAAAATTATTTTAAAAAACCCCAATAAAATCAAATGGGAGAGTAATTAAAACAAATCACAAAACTTTTAACTGCTTACTCTAACAGTCCTAAGCCTTTATGGAATTTCAAAAATGCCTGTTCTGGGAGTTCCCTGGCGGTCCAGTGGTTAGGACTCCATGCTTCCACTGCAGGGGGCATGCGTCCAATCCCTGGTCGGGGAACTAAGATCCCACAAGCCATGTGGCGTGGCAAAAAAAAGAAAGAAAAGCCTGTTCTGCCTCATTTGTCACTAGATGCTGGGATCTAAGATGCCTCAGATAGACTCAGGTAGAAATAGTCAAGGGCCCAGGAGTCCAGGCAGCTTCCTCAGCCACTAGCTTCCCGGCCATCCTGACCGGAGTCCTGCTCACCTGCTGTCATGGGAATGACGTCTGAACGCAGGAGCATCTGGATGCGGCCTGCTGGCTTGTTCCTGACCTTGATATCCATGTACACCTGAGGGTTTAACTGGGCCTTTTTTACAGCGGGCTCTCCCTAGACGCAGGAGAAATGGCCAGGTTAGAGAGAACAGCCTGACTCCCCGACTAGGAGAGCGAGTGTTCTTCTGAAGACACCCCAGAACCCACTGCAGCAAACGGGCTGAGCAAGGCACCGACAGGAAAGGCCTTAGGCCCTGATGGGGCTGCAGAAGGCAGAGGCCATGGCCACGGCCCCCAGCCGGACACCCAGTGACAGGAGACCTCAGCACTGTCTACCCGGAGCCCCACCCCTCAGGCATTTTATCTCATCTCACTCCCTCAGACACGTCAGCTCGCTTCGCCTTCACTCTCCCCTGCAGTCACAGAACAACGCTTTTCTGGCTCAAAACACACAACTCTCAACAACTTCAACTTCCAGTTCAAGCCCACCCACCTTAGTCAGTTAAACGGACCCACTTCTGCAACACCACCCCC
>NW_021703774.1:144475972-144481256 GCF_005190385.1 Monodon monoceros
AAAAAAAAAAAAGAAAAAGATGCAGCAGAGACTGTATGTATCCCACAATGCCTAAAATATTTACTATCTAGCCCTTTACAGAAAGTTTGCCAACCTGTAGGCTAGGGCAATATACTGCAAATAGAGTGTAACTTGACTGCAAGGTGAAATGGTGAATCTTGTATAAAAGGCAGGGTCTCATGAAGCGTATGGAAGGGATTGTGGAAAACTTCTGTAGTTGGCTCTAGTCAAAAATGTGAGGCTTTTTTGAGCCATTGAATAGTGATGCTCTCATAAAGTTAAACCAATTAACAACTGAGAAAGAGAAAACCCATAGAAGGATTATGACAGGTTGGGTACTTCAAAAGAAAAGGATTTGAATTCCTGTTGCTGAATTACCACAAATTTGGTGGCTCAAAAACAACACTAATGTGTTATCTTACAGTTCTGGAGGTCAAAAGTCCAAAGTGAGTCTCACTTTGGAGCTAAAATGAAGATTTCAGCAGAGTTGTGTTCCTTCTTGGGGCTATAGGGGAGAATGTTTCTTTGCCTTTTTCTCAGCTTCTAGAGAATGGCTATATTCCTTGATTCTTAGCCCCTTCTGTCTTCAAGCTGGCAATGGCAGGGTGAGTTTTTTTCACAGCGCATCACTCTGAAACAAAGTCCTCTGTCTCCCTCTTCACATTTAGAGGATCCTTGTGATTACGTTGGGCCCATCTGAATAATCCAGGATAATATCCTTATTTTAAGGTCAGCTGACTAGCAACCTTAATTCCTTTTTGCCACGTAATATCACATATTCATAGGTTCTGGGGAGTAGGTGGACATCTTTGTTTGTTTAATATTTATTTATTTACTTAGGCTGCACTGGGTCTTGGTTGCGGCACGTGGGATCTTCACTGAGACATGTTTAGTTGCAGCATGTGGGATCTTTAGTTGTGGCATGCGGACTTCTTAGTTGCGGCATGCATGTGGGATCTGGTTCCCTGACCAGGGGTCGAAGCCGGGCCCCCTGCATTGGGAGAGCAGAGTCTTTCCACTGGACCACCAGGGAAGTCCCTAGGTGGACATCTTTGGGCAGGCCATTAGTTTGCCTGCCATAAAACCCTTAAATGCTTTTGCCCTTGTTAAAAACCTTTGTGATCACTCTTCATGACTAAATGTGAAATAAGGATGTTATTTCATGCCATCATTCAGTTTTTTCTTAATCACTAGAAATAAAGTTAGTACTTTATTTGTCTGTTTCTAAGAACAAAGACATAGCTATAATTGTAACCTAAATCTTATTAAATTAAGGAATCCTTTTTTCTTTCTTTTTTAGTTTTCATGAAAAGGCCCCAAACAAAACTTTTTTTTTTTTTCAAGTATTTTATAAATTTATTTATTTATTTTTGGCTGCATTGGGTCTTCGTTGTTGCGCGCTGGCCCTCTCTAGTTGTGGCGAGCAGGGGCTGCTCTTCGCTGCGGTGCCCGGGCTTCTCACTGCGGTGGCCTCTCTTGTTGTGGACCACAGGCTCTAAGCACTTGGGCTCAGTAGTTGTGGCTCACGGGCTCTAGAGCTCAGGCTCAGCAGTTGTGGCACACGGGCCTAGTTGCTCCGCGGCATGTGGGATCCTCCCAGACCAGGGCTCGAACCTGTGTCCCCTGCATTGGCAGGCAGATTCCTAACCGCTGCACCACGAGGGAAGTCCCACAAACCTTTTTTAAAAAGCTGTCTACCCACCTTTTCCTGGTATCAGTTACTCTTGGATTTTGAAATATTCTTAAACGTTATTCCATGTTACCATGTTCTCTGTCATTCTTTCATCAAACATGCCCCTCAGCAGTCAGCAATACTATCATTTTCCAGTTCAGTACTGCTCTTGTCTTTTTAAGGTGGACTCAGGTATTTGGTAACTGCGTTTACCCTTTTAATTTCAGAGTCCTGAGCTCAGATCCAAAGATGATGCCGTCACAGACCTTTCTGTTGTTGGTGGTGAAATAGAGGAGGTGTGTGGTGGCTCAGGGGCTTTCTGTGGTGAGCTTTGTGCTTCGCTGGCCATTGGAGGTTGCAGGCTCCCAACTTAGGGCTAATCATGAGCAAGTCTCAGGCTTCTTGGAAGCAAATGGAAGGCTGCCAGGTCTTCTTTCAGCCTAGCAAGGTTTAAGCAGCTGAGTTGTATTGCACCCTTTGCAGAATGAATCTGAAATGTTTGGGCGGACAATCCATGTCAGTTTGGCCAAAGCAGTGAGAATTAAGGAAGGCTTGTCCAGACCAGGTAAGTGGGGGCAACCACAGATACCCCATCACGTCCTCAGCTGTGGCCTCTGTTGCATTTTTATCTCTGTCTTACTTCCTGCTGTGGGGTAATGTGTACATGAGTAGAGTGGTGTAGAGTAGAGAAGAGAATGCAGCACCTCCAAGGAAGTAAAGAGTTTGAGTTTCTCAGAAAGCTAGAGGCCTTGTCCCCATGAAAGTCTTGCTTTGGGACATAGACATAGACTGTGCCCTTCCAGCCTTGACAAGGGCTGGGACTTCCCTTTTGACACGGCTGAGTCCTTCCTCCTTATTCTCACCCACCTGTGCTAAGAGCTGGACTTGAAGGCCTGACATTTCCCAGTGACAGCTTTCATTGCCCTGGGGAGTTCCTAAGATGTAACTTCTTTTCTATGACCTGTGAGAGCCACGTAGTGTGTCCATGTAGTGAGTCCACGTTATGCATCCACGTAGTGCTGACCAAAGCAGCAAAGAATTGGACATGGCTAATGAGCAGTTGGCTGATAGCTTGAGTTTCTTAACATCTGTTTGATTCTTTCCTTTCATTTTTGTCAGATGATGACTGGTTGAAAATGTTTTCTAGGAAGACTCTTGAAGAGAGGAAAGAGGAAGAAGGGTCAGAGCCTCCCAAAGTGGAAACCCAGGAGGTGAGATTGCAGGCTGCGCTTCCAGAGAGGCTGGCGCTCTGCACCGAGCACACTTCTGCTGTGGATGGTGTTGGGGGAATTGAATGGAGAAAGTGTGGGTGTCTTGTCCTTGTAGGGCACTGGGTGAGAAATGCCTTATGTGTGCTTGGTGTCGATTTGTGATGGCTGTTCAATGAGGGGGTATCTCAGATGAGAGAGGACACCACCAGTACCCGTCATCCACCGATCTTGCCCGCTCCATCACTGAAGACTTTGGCTCCAGACTCCCTGTCTTCCTGCTTCTACCCTGATTCCACAGAGGCCCTTCCCCAGGTCCAGGGCTCCCCACGCCTGGGCGCTTTCTCCTACTTCTTGACACACATCTTGACCCTTGCTCCTCAGAATAATACAGGGGCTCCTTCTCCTCTGTCCACCCTTTCCACAGTGGTGTTTCTCTGAGTTCCTTCCATAGCGCTCGCCTCCTTTCTCCACACTGTCCTTGTGCATTTCAGCCACTTTTATCCCTTGTCTGAGATTATCACAGCCACTCAGGCAGGGTTCTGGTGATTTCTTTATCTCTAGTCCTAGCCCTGACCTCTCTCCTGGGTTTCACATACTTCTGCCTGAATGTCTCACAGTCACCATAAATAAACAAAGCACATCCCAGGTGGATTTCCTTTTTCCTTTCACTGTGGTCTCCCTGAGTGCCTGATTTTAGCTAATTTTGCTGCCTTCTGGTCACTCAAACCAGAAGCTTCAGTTTATTTTAATTCACACATGATGCGTTGCCATATTCTGCTTATTTTATCTTTTAAGTCTTCCTGACTCTTGCCTCTCTTGTTTGTTCCTACTACATTATCTTGGTTTAGCCTCCATCTTCTGTCCTGTGAATAATGATAGTAGCTTCCTAACTGGTCTCTCTGTCGCAGGCCTGCTTCCTCCTGATCTGAGTAGCCAGGAGGAGCTTTCTGAAGGATGGATCTGAGGATAATTGCTCTCCACAAGCATTTTAAGGACCTCCCTCATGTATAGGATTAAGTCTGGGCTACATCAGAGGCACAGAAGGGCTCTCCATGTTCTGACCCTGCTCATCTCTTTATATTGTAGCCCATTTTACATTCTAGGAAACAAGAGACTATAGTTACCTATAAATCTGTAGTTATCTACAAATTTATAGTTACCTACAAATCTCATGTGTTGTTTTGTTTTTTTAAATTGGGCCACGCTGCGTGGCTTGCAGGATCTTAGTTCCCAGACCAGGGATTGAGCCTGCTCCCTCGACACTGAAAGTGCGGAACCCTAACCACTGGACCGCCAGGGAGTTCCCAAATCTCTTGTGTTTTTGCATAAGCAGTTCCTTTGCCTAAAATGACCTTTCCAACGTAATCTGGCTAATTCCTACTCACCTTTCATCCCTCCCTTCTGGGCTTGCATGGCCTCTGGGCTTCCATGGGACCCACTATCCTAGCATTTACTGCATTGTTTTAACATTACTTATTTAACGTATTTTATTTTATTATTATTATTTTTAAACAGAGAACAGGAGTATTTATTTATTTTAAAAATTATTTATTTATTTTTGGCTGTGTTGGGTCTTCGTTTCTGTGCGAGGGCTTTTCTCTGGTTGTGGCAAGCGAGGGCCACTCTTCATCAAGGTGCACGGGCCTCTCACTATCACGGCCTCTCTTGTTGCGGAGCACAGGCTCCAGACACGCAGGCTCAGTAGTTGTGGCTCACGGGCCTAGCTGCTCCGTGGCATGTGGAATCCTTCCAGACCAGGGCTTGAACCCGTGTCCCCTACATTAGCAGGCAGATTCTCAACCACTGCGCCACCAGGGAAGCCCTATTTAACGTATTTTAAATATTGCTTACTCTTTGCCGGGCACTAATGGCTTTACAAATATTTAATCCTATTGGCAGTCCTTTGAGGTAAGTACTATTATTATCCCCAAGTCTAGGTGATGAAACTAGGGCACAGTGAGGTCGAATAACTTGTGGACGTTACATAGCTCAGAAGTGGTGGGGCTGAGGTTTGAACCAAGGCTGTGGGGCTCTAGGATCTGTGTACCTCTCACAGTTGTGGCTGCCCCTCCCTCACTGAGTAGCCAGTCCTTCAAGGGCAGAAGCCCTATCTTATTTAATAACCTAGGGCTTGGCCTGAGAGCTTATACCTACGTGTTGACCTAATCCACACTACAAAGAGGTCAGACAGAGACAGTAGAGTTTTCTCTGTCAAACAGGTGGGAAGGTTTCTATTGAATGTTTTATCATCTAATCAGCCTTGTCCATTTGGAGCACTAAGCAAGGCCCAACTTCCTCCACTGTCTCCTTTCTGAGCACTTAGGCCCTCCTTGCTTCCACTGCAGCCAGCCTGTGGATATGCAGGGCTAAGCATAGAGGAAGGGGGTGGTGTTGCAGAAGT
>NW_021703774.1:144484256-144487020 GCF_005190385.1 Monodon monoceros
CGAGGTGGCCTCTCTCAGTCCAACTTGCAGCCGTCGGGTCCCGCCCCCTCCGGACCCGACCAGTGGTGGGTTGTGGGTCCTAGTAAGTGGTTGGTAGTGTGGGGAGGCGACTTACTACTGGTAACCCTCCCTGAGAAGATTTCTTGTTTTTGTTAAAAAATTATTTTATTTGTTGCAACCGGGTCTTAGTTGTGGCAGGCGGCTCCTTGTTGTGCGCTCAACCATTCCTTAGTTGTGGCATGCACGTGGGATCTAGTTCCCTGACCAGGGATCGAACCCTGGCCCCCTGTATTTGAGCACGGAGTCTTATCCACTGCACCACCAGGTAAGTCCTGAAAGATACCTTTTGTGTAAAGATTTGAAGTATTCGCTGGAGTTAGCCATGCAGACACCTGGGGTGAGGTTCTAGGAAGAGGACCTCTCTCAAGGTGTTCAGCAGAAAGTCTGCACAAAAGCCCAAACTAACTCGGGAGCTTTTTTTGTCAACTTCAAGACACCCCCCAGTCCAATGGTGTCTGGTGCCCCGTGAAGAAGAGAGGAGAGTAGGAGAGATTTCAGAAGTCATGGGAGCCTAGATCACCCTGGAGGCCGTAACAGCACGGGCTTGGGCTTTCACTCAGTGAAATGGAGGCCCTGCAAGGTTCTGACAGATTGACAGAATCTGAAGTTTACAAGGCCCACTGTGGCTGCTGTGCTGACAAAGAGAATGGGGCAGAGAGCAGAGTCATCTAGAGGAGATGATGGTGGCTTGGACCCGAGTTTAGCATGGAGGTAGTGCAGACAATAGTTGGATCCTGGATAATTTGGGAAGGTAGAGTCAACAGACAGGATTGATCCAGAGGTTAAGAGAGCATCAAGGAGAACACCAACAGTTTTTGTTCTGAGTGGCAGAGGATGAGTTGCCATCAGTTTAGTTGGGGAAGATGGACACAGGACTTGGAGTTCATGCTTTGGAACACTGATGAAACACAAATCCATTCTAAATTCTAAGCGATCAAGGACAATTTGAACATAAATAATTTCTCTGCCCTTTGGCCTCCTCTCTCTTCCCTCTACTGTGCATTGCGCTATCTGCACCATGCATCGAACCCCACCTCCCCGTCGGCAGAAATACCTGGTCAACTGTAAAGAGCAACCTTCTCCTATTATCAACAAGATAACCCTTAGGAGATAACCTTCCTCCTTGATCGTGTAAGGGGCCCTGATAGACCCATGACCCATTACTTGCTTTGTAGGTGTCGATGTGGATTGTGTCAACGTCCACTGTGTCGTCATTTAACGTACAAAGCCCTGGATAACTGTGCTTTGACCTCTCACGAGCAGAACAGTTCTTGGAGCTTTTCCGAGAGGGCTTGTTCCCGGCTGATATCTCCGCAATTTGGCTCGAATAACATTTCCATTGCTTTCTTAGATCGACTGATTAATTTTTCGTCGACAACACCCATGAGGTAGAAATGTTTCGCTGGAAATAGAAACGTGGGAGTTCGTTGCACAGAATTGGTATTTAAGCAAATGGAAGTCACCACGGATGGTAAAGGTAGGGAAGAGGCGCCAGGTCAGAGTCCTGCCTCACTTCCACCTTTAAGGAAGTCTGGTTTGAAGAGAGGAATCAGCAAAAGAGAATGAAAGGCAGCAACCGGAGAGGCAGGAGAAATACCAGGTGGTGTGGTGTCCTGGAGGGGAGAGCGCAGGGGCCAGCAGGGAGCTGAGGTAAGGCCCTCTCCTCAGGCTGTGCCCTTGAATCTTCTACGGACGTTGGTGGTCCTTCCCCTCAGACCACAGCGTTTTTCCTTGGTGAGTCAGAAGGCACCCCGACCCTTCATCATAACCTCTCTAGATCTCCCTCTGGCCCTCCACACACGGACACCAGATAGTATCAGCAGACCGTTTGTTTATTGGAACCCTTCCCAGCCAGCTCTCCTTTCCCCCTTCTGGCGGGCAGATCCCAGCCTCCCACCAAGTGGCCAAGGAGAGTCAACCGGAGCTGGCCCGTGGCTCCTTCCTCCTGCCAGCCTTCCCTACCACCACAGCCTGGGCATTCCTGGCTTGCCTTGGAGGCTCTGTTTGCTCCTTTTCTCCCACACCTCCCTCTGGAAGTGGTGTGATGTTAGGCCACCTGACCCTGATTACAATGGCCAAAGTAAAAGCTCATGGTCTGTTCATGGTGCTGTCGAGAGGCCACTGAGATACAGCTCCTGGGACAGGGAGAGGAGCCTGAGTGTGCGTGCCGCCGCACCTCTGCTCCAGGCCCCCTCACACCCCCACTCACCTGTTTGGTGACATTGACTTCGTTGGCCGCCAAGATGTCCGCCTGAATGCTATCTATTTTTCCTGTACAAGTCCTCGGCCGTTGCCCCTGAGGACAGAGCAAGGGGAATCTGGGCTGGATGCCAGGGCACCTGGACTTGGAGCTGGGCGTGGGCAGATGGAGGCTGCAGGCTCGGTTCAGGCTCTTAGCCTACTGGAAGGGCAGGAAAGGGGACGGCAAGGATGTCCAGGTGGAAGAAGCCCAAGCCAGGCAGTCCCTCCCTCGCCGGCCCCCGCCCCGAGGCCGATCTGTGTGTGGGGCGTACAGGGGGAGGGGCCGTGCGCTGGGCTGTGCACAGGGGCCACTGTCGTGTCCCGCGGGGCGCGGCGGGGCGGAGCACTTACACGGAAAGAGCTTGTATAGTTCCTCCCCCATGGACCCTGCGCACGTGCTCCTCCACACTGGAAAAAACTGCACAAAGTACTGCGTGGTGCGGGGCGAGGGGGCGTGCTGACT
>NW_021703774.1:144487045-144488231 GCF_005190385.1 Monodon monoceros
GCTGACGTGCCCACGCGCTGTGTCCGCCGCGCCGCCGCGCCGCCCGCCGCTCGGCCGCCCGGCCGCCCAGCGCACCTCTAGCGTGAGGCTGGCCTGCCGCTGGCTGTTGCTGTGGTCCATGTTGCCCATGGCGGCCATGAGGCTGTGCACCACGCGCACGGGCAGCATCTCCTCGGCCAGGCTCGTGTTGCCTCGCGCCAGGATCCTGGGCGTGGGTGGCGTGGGGTGGGGGTGGGATTCGTGCTGCGGCGGCCCCGTGGGACCCTCCGGCGGCCGGAGCGCTCTTGGGGGCCCGCGGGCAGCGCCGGGGCCTGGCTTGCCGCATCCGCCCACTACCTGCTGCCCGCTTACCCGATGGCCTTGGCGGCCGCGGCCTGCTGCAAGAACCACGGCAGGTGGGCGGTGAGCTGCAGAACCGAAGAGTCTGGAAAAGGGAGGAGTGGCCGTGAGGCTGGAGGACCCCTCGTCCTCGTCTTCCACCCTGCCCCGTCGGGGTCCACCACCCCGATCCCAGCGGATCCCTACCGCTGACGATCTGGGACTGCTGTTTGCTGGTCTCCTTGAAGGACGGTTTCAGCAGCGCCACGAGGCCCTTGAGCAGCGCCGGGCACACGTCGCAGTTGACCAGGTCCTTGATCAGCTCGATGGCTGGGGAAGGCAGGGGCGCTGGAGAGGCCCACCGCTCCACTGCCCGCCCTCGCCCTCGCAAGGAAGCAGTACCCCCTCCCCTCCAACTCTTTATCGACCTTTCTTAGCACCTCTTACTGGCCAGCACTGTGCCAGGCGTGGGGGGAGCTGGGCCGGCGACCCCTCAGTCCTGCCCTTCTGGAGCTCGTGGTTAAAGGGGAGAGGGAGGAGGAGGCCGAGGCCCCCTGGGACTCACAGAACCAACCAGAGCCGGAGGAAGAAGCGTTGGAGGCTTAGAGGCTGAAAAGAGCTGGAGGTCCCACAGAGGTAGGGCCGCCAAAGGGCTTTGAGGAATCTAGAAGGTTTCCCGGAGGAGGGAAGGACGGCGGGTCTTCAAAGGGAGACAGGATGGGGAAAGACAAGGGGTGAGGGGAAGACAGAGCAAGTGGGTGGGGATGTGTAGCAGAAAATGAGAAAGGAGGCAAGGTCGACAGCAGTTTAGAGAAACTTTCCTTTCTGATGGACCCTTATTGAGGCCTTGTTTGCCTAGGCTCTGTGC
>NW_021703774.1:144488331-144490081 GCF_005190385.1 Monodon monoceros
CATGATGACTTATCCCTATTGGACATTTGAGGGAATGAGGCACAGAGAGGTAAAGCGCTTGCCATAAGGTACCACAGCTAGGAAGTGGTGGAAGCAAAAGGAGGGAAAGATTCGGTTAGGAAGGAGGAGGGGACTAGAATTTAAAGAGGGCATTTTCTGTGGCTGCTTCGCAGTCATTCATTCCATCCAGCATTGACTCAGCCTTTCGGCCAACCTGCGTAGGACGCGTCTTGTGCCCGGCGAACAGTTTGGTGACAAGTGCTATAAAAGGGGTCGGTGGGCTGTGGGAGAGCCTGGAAGATGGCAGAGGACTGAATATTTTTGTAAAGAGGAAAGAACCCCAGACAGGCAGAGCTGGAAGCGGGCAGGTAATGTGGTGTGATAGGACAGCGGGTAAACACAAGTGCTTGCTGCATGGAAGGCGGGGCTTAGAAGTGAGCTGTCTCCCCCCCCCCCCACCCGCTGCAGAGTCAAGGGCCGCTGGCCTCTCCACCTACTTCGAGGGCACAGTTGTTTCCCTGACTAGCTCATCTGCACACCAGAATGCAGTGTAGACTACGTGAGAAATATTAACAGTATTATCTGTTTGAAAAACCAAAATTGATGTTTTATTTTCTTTTTAAAAAAATTAAAAAGAAATCTATTTATTTATTTATGGCTGCGTTGGGTCTTTGTTACTGTGCACGGGCCTTCTCGAGTTGTGCAAGCAGAGGGGCTACTCTTTGTTGCAGTGCGCGGGCTTCTCCTTGAGGTGGCTTCTCTTGTTGTGGCGCACCGGCTCTAGGCGCGGGGGCTTCAGTAGTTGTGGCCCTCGGGCTCAGTAGTTGTGGCGCATGGGCTTAGTTGCTCGTGCAACTGGGACCTTCCCGGACCAGGGCTCGAGCCCGTGTCCCCTACGTTGGCAGGTGGATTCTTAACCACTACGCCACCAGGGAAGTCCCACCTTTTATTTTCTTGTCAGGAGCTTTTACCCAGGAAGAACATGTTTAGGGGTCGTTCTGTACAATGGAAGACAGGTTTTTGTTGGTAGGTACAAAGGCACCACAAACGTTGGGGGACCAACGAGTATATGGGAGGATGGGCATGCATGGTACACACATACACCTTCCTCCCCAGTTTAATGAAATCTTTTGTGTCTTGGCAAAGACTTTCGTGGAGAGAAACACTTGAGAATTGGTAGTGGAATCTTTTGAGGTTTTACTTAAATAAGGGTAAGTATGTGGGTTTTCAAAGACAAATGGCTGATGTGTAGAACTATAACGAGGTTCGTAGTTAAGAAATAGAAGATGCAGCCAACTTTTTGCTTTAGAAAGCAGTTCCAAGTTTAAGTTGTAGGTTGGGAACTGCGTTCTCTGATTTCCTGCCCCCAGCTGTAAGTGAGGCTCTAGAGAAGTTATATAGCAATCTTATTCATGAACACAGATGCAAAAATTCTACACAAAATATTAGCAAATTGAGTCTAGCAGTATGTAAAAGGAATAATGTGCCATCTAGCAATGCACATATATCATCTTAATAGAAAGAAAGTTTGAGAAAATTGAATGTCAGTGTGGTAAGAGCTATCTACCAAAAACTATAGCAAAGGTCATACCTAATAGATGAAACCTTGGAAACTTTCCATCTTAGATGAGAAGGCAACCTCCCACACATTCCTCTCCACAAAATCTTTAGTAAAAGGTAAAAGACAAGCGATCTGGGACTTCCCTGGTGGCACAGTGGTTAAGAATCCGCCTGCCAATGCAGGGGACAC
>NW_021703774.1:144490181-144491660 GCF_005190385.1 Monodon monoceros
CCTGGTGGCACAGTGGTTAAGAATCCGCCTGCCAATGCAGGGGACACCGTTTCGAGCCCTGGCCTGGGAAGAACCCACGCGCCGCGGAGCAACTAAGCCCGTGCGCCACAACTACTGAGCCTGCGTGCTAGAGCGCGCGAGACGCAACTACTGAGCCCACGTGCCTCAACTACTGAGCCCGCGCTCCACAACAAGAGAAGCCACTGCAACGAGAAGCCCGCGCACCACAACGAAGACCCAACGGCAGCCGAGAAAAAAAAAAGGACAAGTGATGTGAAGAGAGACCAGAGTACCCTTAGCCACATTTGCCACTCTCACCTTAACTGATTGTAACTCTCCAAGACTGGTGTCTATTCCTATGCTATGGCCGCTCCTCCAGGAAAATCTGTGAAAGGGATTTTTGGAAAAGATGTACTCTCTTTTTCTAAGCTCTGGAAGAGTTTAAGACTAGAATTTTTTCTTGAATGTTTGATCGAGTTCTCTGAAACTTCTGATCTTACGGAAAAAATTGATTACTGATTCCTTCTCTTTAATGGTTAGAGGACACTTTGGGTTTTCTACTTCTCGAGTACGTTTTGGTAAATTATATTTTCTCGCTGTTTTCGTCTAAAGTTTCAAACATATTGCAAGAAGTTTTCATTATGTCATTAAAAAATCATTTTAATGGATGTACCATCTATAATGATGTCTCCTTTTATAGTCTTCATATTGATTATATGGGTTTTCTCTTTTTGCATCAGTTCCGTTTGCCCCCAAGACCCATGGGAGTAACACAGATGAACGCCTGCTTATGCAATGGATTTTATTACAAAGAGGAACCCTGATTTCAGAGAACCTGAATGTTATATAGCAGTCAGTAAGCCTGCCTGCCCTTTGCTCTAAAGGGGGAACTGTCTTTCTTTTCTTTTCTTTTTTTAATTTATGGACTTTATTATTTATTTATTTACTATTTATGGCTGCATCCGTTCTTCGTTGCTGCGCGCGGGGTTTCTCTAGTTGCGGCGAGCGGGGGCTACTCTTCGTTGAAGTGCGCGGGCTTCTCATTGGGTGGCTTCTCTTGTTGCAGAGCACGGGCTCTAGGCACGCGGGCTTCAGGAGGCGTGGCACTCGGGCTCAGTAGTTGTGGCACACCGGCTGAGTTGCTCCTTGGCATGTGGGAACTTACCGGGCCAGGGTTCGAACCCGTGTCCCCTGTATTGGCAGGTGATTTCTTTCTTTCTTTCTTTCTTTTTCTCTTTTTGCGGTACGCGGCCCTCTCACTGTTGTGGCCTCTCCCGTTGCAGAGCACAGGCTCCGGACGCGCAGGCTCAACGGCCATGGGTCACGGGCCTAGCCGCTCCGCGGCATGAGGGATCTTCCCGGACTGGGGCATGAACCCGTGTCCCCTGCATCTGCAGGCGGACTCTCAACGACTGCGCGACCAGGGAAACCCGGCAGGTGGATTCTTAACCACTGTGCCACCAGGGACATCCCGGAACC